>NW_027282391.1:0-35065 GCF_046629955.1 Centroberyx affinis | reverse complement strand
GACGGCTCGGCCGGCGGGAAGTCTCTGGAGCGTGCCGTCGTCGATTACCGTAATTATCGTAATGCATTGCAGTAACAAAAAAACGTCTACCTAACGAACCCCAACAGAAGCAGATCAGAAAACAAGGAGGCTTCATACTAAAATATGAGCAAATATACTTATCAAACAGAGGGAATTAGAAATAAAGGCCTGTCTCTAATATAAGCCTGCTTCCAATAAAGGCCTGGTACCCTCTGCAGTTGAGGTAAATAAAGGCCCGGGCCAATATTAGAGGAAATACGGTAGTAAATGCAGTTTGCTGTTGAGTTACCTGGAGCAGGTGCGGACACTCTGCAGCTTGAACTGGAAGTTCAGAGTGGGACAGGTGTAGTCCGGTGTCTGCGTCTCGCCCTGCGTTTTCATGCCCATGAGAAAGAGCATGAGGAACTCATGGGCGTCCTGTAAGAGATCAGCGAGCCATTCAAATATGTTTATCACACAATACTGCAGTAAAAAAAAAGAAATCATGAACACTAGGCTCATTTGTGTACCTGCTGGAAGTCTTCCTTATACTCCTCGTTGTAAACGGCCAGGCTGCTCTTCATCGACCTCAGCAGCCTCCTCTTTCCATGGTAGGAGCGTCGACCCCGCCTCGCCTTGTACAGCTCGCCGAAGTATCTGGAGAACAAGCAGAAGTATTTATGACTTGCTTTTAATACCAAGGGAACAATCAGTACAGCAATGAATCACAAAGTGAAGTGAAGGTCTCTGGGTCTACTGTACCTCTGCAGCTTCAGGCTGGTTTTTGTCTCGGGGCTCCACAGAGCCTCCTGCCCCATGACGTCAGAGCAGAAGCCGGGGAGGCTGTACAGGGCCTGGAGAGTGGCGTTCAAGAAGCACGTGTTGCCGATGTTTGGCAACCTGAGAGGAAAAGCACATCGATAAAAACAGAATAACTTTATAATGTGTTCTGTTGCCCAAGGTGCTTTTAATGAACCTAGAGCAAGTCTTTTTGAAACTGATCTGACTGAAACGATGCACAACACCTGATGAAAATTCATGGTTTGTAATGGCAGTGATATGACTGACTTATCTGAACCTCACATATCCAAACTGTCCAGTCTACCAAATGGGTCTAAAACCTTTTGCTACATCCAATATGCCAATACTGTCAAGTGCAAATCAGAATAATTAAAATGGTGTTTGCCTTATACTAATTAAACAGAATTGAATGAAGAGTCAAGGTAGATCAATTTCATTTTTGTCTCATACCCCAGCTTCTTCTGGCCGCTCTGGGTCTCGCTCCTCCTGAACCAGCTGAAGAACGACAGCAGGCTCCTGAACTTGAAGGACTTCCCCCTGCCTGCACTGGCCTACAAGATGGAGAGGGAGAAAGAGAAGGAGAGAGAGAGAGAGAGAGAGAGGGGCTGGGTAAGAGAGAGGCAGACTAGCAGGGATGTGATCTGAGCAGCACCAAAAAAAGAATGGAGCCAAAGGCAGGAAAACAGGAATATTCAGTGGAAATGTGTCTGTAAGCAACATATCTGATCTCTAAACTGTCCTAGGTTTCCACTGCTGTATAGAAACCTGTTTCATGGAGAAAAACAGTAATACCTCTCCAGAGATCCAGAGCAAGGCAGCTCCAAGGAGACTTATGAGGAGAAAAACATGAACTAATGAGAGAGCAGTTTTGCAGTGGCATATGGACAATAAATCTACATATATATATCATACAAACATACATATCATATATCTGTTATTAAATGTACCTGCTGTGGCAGCGAGGGCAGGAGGCTCGGTCTGTGCTTCCTGGCCAAGCGCCTCAGGAACTGCTGGAATCCTAAAAAAACAGTTTACCTTCATTTAGGACAAAGCAGCTGCACAGGCACACTGACCATGATACTGAGGCATTCATGATGTTTACACTTTCATCTCAAAATATTAATATCACCCCACAACATTTCTCAGCATTGCAGGAACCACTTCCATTCACTTAAAACAAGCCACTTAAAGGGAAACCTTGACTTTTTGACTTAAAGTGTCATTTTTCTTCTTCAGCCAATGGACACAAACTTCAGTCAACTAAACAATGGCATGCTAGTGTTGGCAGCATCATTCATGGAGTCATGATGCTGATGTGTGGACAGCTACCTCACTGGTGACCCATAGCAACCGATTCCATAATGAATGAATGAAAGCAATGCTAACAAGCAGTATTAATGGGAACAATATAGAATTCAAAACATCACAGTGTCCCTTTAAGTTGGTTTGAGCAGACAAATAAGAATGGAGCTCTCAGTGATGGCTGGATTCCTGCTGGAAAAGCCACAGTAAAAATATATCATAAGCTTTAATATAGTCTGTGTCATATTCTACCTGTTGATGGTGCTGTTCTCCACACTCGAGGAGGTCAAGGGGCGGATGGTGGAAGAGGAGAAACAGGGGTGGAGGGGGAAGAGGAGGAGGAGGGAGAAACAGGGGTGGAGGGGGGAGAGAGGAGAGGAGAAACAGTGTGGAGGGGGGAAAGGGAGGAGGAGGGAGAAACAGGGGTGGAGGGGGAAGAGGAGGAGGAGGAGGGAGAAACAGTGGTGGAGGGGGAAGAGGAGGAGGAAGAGAACAGGGGTGGAGGGGGAAGAGGAGGAGGGAGGGAGAAACAGGGTGGAGGGGGAAGAGGAGGAGGAGGGAGAAACAGGGGTGGAGGGGGAAGAGGAGTAGGAGGAGGAGGAAACAGTGGTGGAGGGGGAAGAGGAGGAGGAAACAGGGAAGGAGGGAGAAGAGGAGGAGGGGAAACAGTGGTAGAGGGGGGAGAGGAGGGGGGAGAAACAGTGGTGGGGGGAAGAGGAGGAGGAGGGAGAAACAGTGGTGGAGGGGGAAGAGGAGGAGGAGGGAGAAACAGTGGTGGAGGGGGAAGAGGAGGAGGAGGGAGAAACAGTGGCGGAGGGGAAGAGGAGGAGGAGGAGGGAGAAACAGGGGTGGAGGGGGGGAGAGAGGAGGAGGGAGAAACAGTGGCGGAGAGGGAAGAGGAGGAGGAGGAGGGAGAAACAGAGGTGGAGGGGGGAGAGGAGGAGGAGGAGGAGAGAGAAACAGTGGTGGAGGGGGAAGAGGAGGAGGAGGAGGAAACAGGGGTGGAGGTGGAGAGGGAAAGAGGAGGAGGAGAAACAGGGGTGGAGGGAGAAGAGGAGGAGGGGGAAACAGTGGTGGAGGGGGAAGAGGAGGAGGAGGAGGAAACAGGGGTGGAGGTGGAGAGGGGAAGAGGAGGAGGGAGAAACAGGGTCGAGGGGGAAGAGGAGGAGGAGGAGGAGGAGAAGGGAGAAACAGGGGTGGAGGTGGAGGGGGAGAGGAGGAGGGAGAACAAGTGATGGAGTGGGAAGAGGAAGGAGAGGAGGAGGGAGAAACAGGGTGGAGGGGGGAGAGGAGGAGGAAACGGGGGTGGAGAGGGAGAGGAGAGGAAACAGGGGTGGAGGTGGAGGGGGAGACGAGAGGAAACAGGGGTGGAGGGGGAAGAGGAAGAGAAACAGGGGTGGAGGGGAAGAGGAGGAGGAAACAGGGGTGGAGGGGGAGGGGGGAGAGGAGGAGGGAGAAAAGGGGTGGAGGGGGAAGAGGAGGAGGAAACAGTGGTGGAGGTGGAGGAGGAGAGGAGGAGGAAACAGGGGTGGAGGAGGGAGAGGAGGAGGAAACAGTGGTGGAGGTGGAAGAGGAGGAGGAGGGAGAAACAGTGGTGGTGGTGGAGGGGAAGGGGAGGAGGAGGGAGAAACAGTGGTGGAGGGGGAAGAGGAGGAGGAAACAGGGGTAGAGGTGGAGAGGGAAGAGGAGGAGGGAGAAACAGGGGTGGAGGGAGAAGAGGAGGAGGGGGAAACAGTGGTGGAGGGGGAAGAGGAGGAGGAGGAGGAAACAGGGTGGAGGGGGGAGGGGGAGAGGAGGAGGGAGAGAAACAGGGGTGGAGGGGAAGAGGAGGAGGAAACAGTGGTGGAGGTGGAGGGAGGAGAGGAGGAGGAAACAGGGGTGGAGGAGGGAGAGGAGGAGGAAACAAGGGTGGAGGTGGAGGAGGGAGAGGAGGAGGAAACAAGGGTGGAGGGGGAGGGGGAGAGGAGGAGGGAGAAACAGGGGTGGAGGGGAAGAGGAGGAGGAAACAGTGGTGGAGGTGGAGGAGGGGAGAGGAGGAGGAAACAGGGGTGGAGGGGGAGGGGGGAGAGGAGGAGGGAGAAACAGGGGTGGAGGGGGAAGAGGAGGAGGAAACAGTGGTGGAGGTGGAGGGAGGAGAGGAGGAGGAAGCACGGTGGAGGAGGGAGAGGAGGAGGAAAGAGGAGAGGAGGAGGAAACAGGGGTGGAGGAGGGAGAGGAGGAGGAAACAGTGGGGAGGTGGAGGAGGGAGAGGAGAGGAAACAAGGGTGGAGGAGGGAGAGGAGGGGAAACAGGGGTGGAGGGGGAAGAGGAGGAGGAAACAGTGGTGGAGGTGGAGGAGGGAGAGGAGGAGGAAACAAGGGTGGAGGAGGGAGAGGAGGAGGAACAGGGGTGGAGGGGGAAGAGGAGGAGGAAACAGGGGTGGAGGAGGGAGAGGAGGATGGAAACAGTGGTGGAGGTGGAGGGAGGAGAGGAGGAGGAAACAGGGGTGGAGGTGGAGGGGGGAGAGGAGGAGGAAACAGGGGTGGAGGGGGAAGAGGAGAGGAAACAGGGTGGAGGAGGGAGAGGAGGAGGAAACAGGGGTGGAGGTGGAGGGGGAGAGGAGGAGGAAACAGGGTGGAGGTGGAGGGGGAGAGGAGGAGGAAACAGGGACGAGGAGGGAGAGGAGGGAGAGGAGGAGGAAACAGGGGTGGAGGAGGGAGAGGAGGGAGAGGAGGAGGAAACAGTGATGGAGGTGGAGGAGGGAGAGGAGGAGGAAACAGTGGAGAGGGGAGAGATGGCAGTTTCGAGGGCAGAGATGGAGGCAGAGAGGGAAGAGATGGAGGCAAAGAGGGAAGAGATGGGGGTGGAGAGGGGAGAGGAGGAGGGAGAAACAGGGGTGGAGGGGGGAGAGGAGGAGGAGGAAACAGTGGTGGAGGAGGGAGAGAAGGAGGAAACAGGGGTGGAGGGGGGAGAGGAGGGAGAAATAGCGGTGGAGAAGGGAGAGATGGCAGTTTCCAGGGAAGAGACAGTGGCAGAGAGGAAAGAGATAGTGGCAGAGAAGGAAGAGATGGAGGCAGAGAGGGAAGAGACGGTGGTGGAGAGGGGAGAGGAGGAGGGAGAGAAAGTGGTGGAGGGGGAGGAGGGAGGAGAGGAGAGGGGAGAAAGGCGGAGAGAAGAGCGTCTCTTCCCCACGGTGGATGAGGCACGGCTGGGAGGCCTGCCATCATCAACAGCCTGTTAGAAACAACAAGGTCAATTTCAAAATACTGTAGAATTATATATAAAGATGAACAACAGAGAAGTCATCTGAATTTTAATCCTATCTTTGTTCAATTGAAGAAAAAATTCAATCCATGGCTGATGAGAGACTGTTTGGTCTGGTATCATTGTCCAAAGCAGGAATATCTAGATCTGTTATGTTCATTGGCCCAATGAATATTATCAAGGATTTAAACAAAGTATTTATAATTTTATTTGGAGGATTTTAGCTCTCTTAAACGAACAGTTCACCCAAAAATGGAAATTGTGTCGTTATCTAATGACCCTCCTGTCAGCTGAAACACTGGTGAAGTTTGTATATCAATATAACACACAGCAAGCTAGCTAGCGCAGCTCCATAGCAACTTTTTCCAAAACAACTAGAGCGAATAGAGATAGTTTATTTAGTTCCACAAAGGTAAAAAAATGACCATAAATTAATCCAAACAGCATAATACAAATGTTTTGAAGCCAAACCATTGCACTGTAGGTCCAAAAGTCCAATATTCAGGCTAGGTTACCTTCTCTCCAGGTTTTCCGCACTTCTTCTGCACCGCGCCAACCGTCACAACAGTAGCGAGCACGTGCTGCCTTCAAATGCTGTCAGAAAATTTTTAATTACGGAAGAGCGCGCTTGAACGACCCAATAAAATGGTAAATACCAATGGGAAAGTCAAATTTTACATCATAACCAAGAAGCCAAGATGTGACATTCTCACTTTTTGTTAACCTCTGCTGACACGCACAATAACTTCAGCTAATAACGTATTAAAATATCAATTACAAGACTGTTGTGAATAGTCTCCTGTTCATTCTGCTGTTGTAGCACAAAGTAGCTCTGTATCGTTTGGTTTCTAATACCCTTTTTACACCAAAATTAGCGCGTATATGCGGGTAACATAATCACCAAAAAAGCTACTTTTGTTGCAGGGTCAATTTAGTTATTTCTGACTGAAAAGGTACTTGGACATACAACGAGGAGTTGTATGGACGACTGGAACACTCGAAAGTACGAGCAAACAAGGAGCACTTGAAGGCAGCAAGACTCTTCCACCAGATCGCTGAGAGAGTTGCAGCACACTTATAATGGGATCTACATATAATAATTTACTGAGCCAAAGTTTAGACCATGGTTTCGATACTATGTCTTCATCAGGGCATAATGTATGAATACAAATAAATGTGATACAGTGTAACATATAATATTTCACTGTATTATTAAATATTTTTCCTGTAGGTACACTTAATTGACGACTGAACGGAGGAAATGGATCCTGAAGCATTAAATTATTATTATTTTTTTTATTTAATTGTTAATAAAAATACACACGGTATTTACTAAATTGGAGTATGAGTACAAAATTGATAATAATAATGATAATTATTATTATTATTTATTTCACAATAAAGAGACATTTTCGTTTAGGAATAGCCCCTGTTTAAATAATAATGTCCAATTTTATGTTTTATCCCTGTTGTAATTTTTTTGTTTGTAGTTTTTGTTTCCTTTTTATCCAGTTTTACTGTAGGCTATCTATTTAATATCTTATTTGCTTTGTAAAGAACTTTGAAACGATTGTTTGGAAAAGCGCTGTCTATTTATTTATCATCTAACAGATAATATCGCTGGCGTGGCTTTTGCTGCAGAAACCATTTTTTCCTTCTGAATATTGAACATAACGTGTGTGTGTGGGTGTGTGTGTGTGTGTGTGTGTGTGTGTGTGTAGGTGTGTGTGTGTGTGTTCGCTCTGAGGTCAAAAGCATTCTAAAGTCAGAACAGCGGCTCGAGCTAAAGCGCGTGCTTCATTCAAACAATAACAAGTCCAGTGTCCGCGCGCTGTCGAGAAGCTTAGAGCGAGGCTCCGTGAACTAGCAACACTTTGACCCCACGGACCCATAAAACCCACAATAATTCATAATTAATGAAACAATTAGTGTTTTTTTACTCGGAACCGTCACATCTCAGTTGACACGCGACCTTTTCTGAGCTGCATTTCACATCCTTCACAAAGTTTCTGACTCGTAGCTCAAGTTACACCGTGAAAACACAGAAGAAAGACAAATTTGTTCCACTACAAAGATGAAAATGAGTCAATCTTACCGGTTTGGAGAGGGAGCTGCCCATGGTGCCAAGTCCTAACAGGTCCGGCTTTTCCTGTGAAAATTTAACAAAAAAAACACAAAAACGAAAAAAACTCTCGACAAAAAACACACAAAATTTACCAAAAAACGACAAAATCAACGAATAAACGAATGAATTAACGAAAAATGTGTAAATGAAAAAATAAATGAATTAAAAAGCGCCTAAATGAATGAAGAAATGAATGTAGTCGATCGATGCCAAAGTCTCTCTTCAGTTGAAGCGTGCTCTCGGGTCAAGTCTGTGGGGACAAGTGATGATTCTCATTCCAAACAGCATTTAAACAGGGAATGTTGCACTGTGGCATCACAGCTGTTCTCTGACTCTAAGAACTAGCAGCTAGCAACACAGAACCATAACATAACACTGGACCTTCTTACAACAATAGCCTATGTCTCTTTTTCTAACATCTTTCATCTGTGAATATATATAATACTAATAATGCGCATTTGGCCGTCTGGACTCATTTCTATAGGAGAGTAAACCACCTAAAGCCAGTTTGCCCAACTTTTTATTTGTGGAAGAGTTTACCCATTTTTTTTTAAAATGACATAAATCTTCATGATATAAATTCATAGTTGGCCTGTAGTATCTTGTGTGATATAGGGAAAAAATAATTAATTGCAGATTTTTTGTTTATTATGTATTTTTATTTATTTATTTGTTCATTTTTGATGACCAAACCACTAGGCCTATCACTGCTTACCTCCATCTATATATTTGACATGCTGATGATGTCACAGCATTTTCTTGCTCACATTTTCTACACTTTGTCACAAATCGTATTTTTGAAAATGGCTCTTTAAATATGTTTCATGCTCAAAATCATTTCTTTCATGCTCAAATAATCATGATAGGGAAATACCTTCATCTTTCTTACTTTGTGCTCTCTCCCTCCCTCTTCCTCTCTTACACACACTCAAAAAACACACACACACACACACACACATCACTGAAATGTCAGCTTCAGCAAGAGAAGAGAAAAAAATCAAGAAACACATCAGTACAATGAGGACCTCCACCCAACTAGAGACACAGAGAGGATTATATTGTGTGTGTGTGTGTGTGTGTGTGTGTGTGTATGAACGCTCTTTGCTCTGTGGATACATGCCATACCCAACATCTGTGTGATTCTACAGTATGTGTGTGTTACCTCCTCGTCCATACTGCGTCCATGAAGGTGTGTGTGTGTGTGTGTGTGTGTGTGTATACCTTGTATTCCACACTGTGGCCATGCCAGTGTACAGTGTGTATATCCACTTCATTGCCCATTCCCATCAGATACCAGTAAACCTTATCACCCACCTCCATGTTCAAACCCCTGCACATATAGACGCAGAACACACACACACACACACACACACACACAGGGTTTGAAAAGCCTCTGAAACAGCATGTAGACCATCATGGGACACTAAAACTCTCATTGAAACCCAGACTAATGAACTTCTTCTAGGTGGGTTAGCAGCTCCTTAAGGCAGAGTGACACACACATTACATGTAACACACACATGCTAGGCTTGACAATAACACTACCAGACACCAGCCAAATGATTCTTCTAGACACTGACTGATAAATAACTAAAACTATTTATTTGGACACTTGAAGGATCACACAAGAGTAGTGTGTTCACCAGATTCACAAGCTGTATTTCAAGTACAATCAGCCTACTTTACTTATTTATTTTAACACTTAAGCTGTTATACTATGGAGACGGGATTCTATGGAATACGGAAAAAAACGGGAGCAAGACCTGGCAACCCTGATAACGAAACGTGGCGGGCGTGGACTCCTAACTGTGCCCAGTGTTGTATAGGTAGAGATGATCGGCTGTCAGCAAAGCCAATGGATTTGGTTAATATGTCAGCAATATATTAGTGAAACGCTGACAAGGCATAACTGTAGGCTCTGCCATGCTTCGGGGCATTAAAAAAGTTCTAGGCGTCCAATAACTGCCTCAAGTTTATTTCTAGGCTATTATTATAAATAAATATACAATTGTGTAAATATATAAATATATATATAAATGAATAAATAAATAAATGCAACATTTATATATTTAATGTCTCATTTAATTTGTGATTTATTTATTTATGGTGACAATTAAGCATTAAATCACATAATTATGTATTTATTCATTTATTTAAGCATTTTATTATATAATTATATATTTATTCATTTATTTAAGCATTTTATTATATAATTATATATTTATTAAGCATTACATTATATAATTATTTATTTATTCATTTATTTAAGCATTTTATTATATAATTATATATATATTCATTTATTTAAGCATTGAATTATATCATTATTTATATATTTATATATTTAGTTTCAGCCCTTAAAACCCTCCATAGGCTATAGCCAACTTCTCTAATCTAAACCACTATCTGTTTTTGAATATTGAAAATCATTTTATATCAACTTGCTAAATTCATTTTAGTCAAGTAATTAAAGTCGGCCCTAACACCAACATAGGTTGTCTCTAAATCAAAATTGACTGAATAGAATGACAAAGACAGCCTGGTTCCAGACTCCTGAATCGCGTCTCGTCCACTCTTCAGATTTTGTCGAGCGATTCAGAGTCTGGTGTTGCTCTAGTCCAGTGGTTCTCAACGTGGGGTCCGTGGACCACCAGGGGTATTTGAAGGGGTTCAAGAGGGTCCACAGCAAATGGATGAATTGTTAAACTTCAGCATTATTTCATTTACAAGAAGTGAACACAGTTAGAGAATGTAGAAGAATGATTGTTTTGATCATAGTTTCTCTGTTATCTCTCTACCTACAATACAGATAGTCATGGAATTCTGGACAAAATCATATCTAACAATAAAAATATTCTCAGATTTGGGTCTGAGATTTGGGTCAAAATCTCATCAACTGGGGGTCCGTGGCCCTAATGTGGACTAAATTAGGGGTCCTTGATATGAAAAAGGTCAATGGCCATTTCTAGCTTGGAGAAATGATCGAGCCAATCAGCTCCTTTGTGGGCGGGACAAAAGCTTGAACCGTTTGTGCAATGTTTTTTTTCATTGGCGTTTCGGCAGAATAATATTCGTTGAAATCGGGGTGACAATATAGAACCCTAACCCTAAGGGGTTTAGGGTTTAGGGTTATGGTTATATATTGTCTTTTAGGATGCCCCTATGGTAGAAAAAACACATGAAAAAACACATGAAAAAAGTGAGTCTCATGGTCTATTGTTGTTTTTAATGAGCCAACAGCACACTTGAGCAGCCAAAGAAAAGTATACATTTTAATAACATGAATATCTCACAACGGCGACGGTTTAAAAAGCAGCTTTATTATGAGAGCAAGTTAGAAAACACATACACATCTTAGATTGTGATCTTTTATCTTGTTAAATATAATAATACAGAAATGCCACAGTGTTTAACAGAGCTGCAGCAGCATCTTAGCAGAGACCAACATGAGCCCAAGATTTAGACCCAAATGGAACCTCATTCCCCCCCCCCAACCTCTGAAATCCAAATTAACCAGATGTCTGAACAAGTGGGACAAACATTGGACAAAAGTGGTATGCAAAAATAGATATTCTTTTGTGTGATGTTGGAATTTCCTACTGGAAGCACTTTTTTTTTTTAATGCAAACAAGACAACATGGGGCACCTTGGAATGTGTGTGCAGGCGTGTTTGATATGTTTGAGTAAGTGTCGGGTGATTATTCAATACATTTTATCAATGTAATCTTAACATTTCACTTGCCTGAAACACCTCCACTCCCTCCCTCCCTCCCTCCCTCCCAACTACCAGGCAGAGTAGAAAACCAGCAGGACTCTGGCTCCTGACTCCTGAGGACCAGGACTGAGAAGCACTCATTCCCTTTCTTCCCCTTCGCAATCTTCATCCAGCAGGAACTCGCTGATCTCCTCTCTCATCTGAGACCTACACAACAGAAGAGAACAAAAGTGAAGAGGACCAGAACTTTATTAAAGTGGTAATCCGTAAAGATCTTCAGAGATCACCTGTCAATCAAGCGGTGTGGGCGGGACTGTGACGTCTTTTTCCTTGAGTTTTCTGTTGATGCGGTTTGAGTTTGTCTTTTCTTTGTCTGTTCAGCCATGGTGGCTATCGCTGCTCATGCTAAACTACCCAGCTCTTCTTCTGTTTATTCCAAACAAATTGTAAACTTAAAAACCAGGTGTTTAGAACAGACAATCAAGCTTTCATGAAGTGGATATAGGTTGAATCACTGTTGTGTTAGATCAGTCGGTGATGGAGAGTGGCAAATCTGACATTTATATGAAAATGTCACATACCGTATTTCCTCTAATAGTGGACGTAGTCAATTAAAAGCCGGGTCTCCGATAATGTCCGGGGCCGTGGTCGACACTAACAAATAAAGGCCGGCTCCAAATACAGGCCGGGGAAAAAAACAAAGGCAAAAACAACGGTGGATACCGGTAAACTCTTGGTGCCTGTTATATAATGTAACTGTAGTTTGTAGTAACGTACAAGTGCCACAAGATGGCAGTATGCCACAAGACGGCTCGG
Source organism: Centroberyx affinis (assembly GCF_046629955.1). Classification (NCBI taxonomy): domain Eukaryota; kingdom Metazoa; phylum Chordata; class Actinopteri; order Beryciformes; family Berycidae; genus Centroberyx; species Centroberyx affinis. The sequence continues at coordinate 23,063 of NW_027282391.1, read as the reverse complement.
CCGGCGGAAGTCTCTGGAGCATGCCGTCGTCGATTACCGTAATTATCGTAATGCATTGCAGTAACAAAAAAACGGCTACCTAACAAACCCCAACAGAAGCAGATCAGAAAACAAGGAGGCTTCGTACTAAAATATGAGCAAATATACTTATCAAACAGAGGGAATTAGAAATAAAGGGCCTGTCTCTAATATGAGCCTGCTTCCAATAAAGGCCTGGTACCCTCTGCAGTTGAGGTAAATAAAGGCCCGGGCCAATATTAGAGGAAATACGGTATTGCTACTTTAATATGATAGACAGAATGGAATGGGAATGAATGGGAAGATGGGACACTGTTCAGTAAGACATTACACTCATACATAAGCCACTTGCTAACAATCTATTTTATGTTATCTGAGGATGTTTGTGTACAGTAGTGTGTGACCAACACAAGGTGATGTTAAAGTGTAAAGGATGTCATTTTAGTTTTTTCCCCCATTGCCATTAATGGTCATGAAATGTCTAAACCCACCAATGCATTTGCCACAGTCAGAAGGTACTTTGTACTTTGTCTCTGCAAGCTGCAAGCTATTTTTGAAAACAACAAGAGCCTGTGACTTCTGGGAGGCAAGGCAGTGGAACAGACAGTGGCAGCTTCTGACTGTGGCAAAGACAGGAAAGAACTGAAATGACATTGGTGTCTTCCTTTAAGGCTGTAAGAAGAAAAAGCTATTGCATACCTGGCTTAAAGTCTTAGAGACAGGTGCAGAGGGGCTAATGGAGCCAGCCTTAGACAAATAGGAAAACAAGTCCTGCACACTGCATTAACTTGCAAGAATTGACTTCCATTAGGTCTTATAGATAGAAATGTTGAATGCATTTTTTGAAATAAAGTAATTCTTCCAAGTTAAGGCAGTGTGCAGGACTTGTTTTCCTATACTGTAAGGCAATGAAATGATGATTTATAATAGGGTGTTGATATTTGGTTTCAAATAATGGCTGACACGTGACAAGTGAAATGATACTTACTTGAAATATTGCTGTTTAACACTAGGAAGGCCAAGCCATGAGTGACAGGTATTCTGAATTTTTTAACTGAAATGTCAGTTAAAAAATTACAAGCTGTGCAGAAACCTCCTGACTTGACTTTTCCTAGAACCACAGTCTTGCTTTTAGATTTTTAAAATCGTACAACGAAAGCGGTGTGTGATCGATGTTAGCCCCCTTTCACCAAGCAGCTGTCAAATGATGGGTCCATTCTGACAGACGGTTTCCACGGAGACAGACTGATTCAAAAGATTTTCAGCCTAAGGTTGAGATTACACGGTAACACTTTACAATAAGGGTACATTAATTAAGGGTTAGTTAATGCTTATTAAGCATTAACTAACCCTTAATTAACAGTGAACTAATGTGTCTGGTAATCATTTACTAATGGTGTTCATGTTAACTAAGTTATTAATTTATACATTATTTAATAGTCATCTTTATAAACTATTAAATAATGTATAAATTAATACCTTAGTTAACATGAACCCCATTAGTAAATTACACATTAGTTAACTGTTAATTAAGGTTAGTTAATGCTTATTAAGCATTAGCTAACCCTTATTAAGCATTTGGTTGAATTTGAAATGCATTGTGTAACAAGTTGCATGAACCTCATGCAACTCACAATTGATCAACACAACCAAGTTGCATGAATAGTTTCACCATGTAACGCTGGCTTGGAGGCTTAGTTTCTGGCTTCTGAATGTGAAAATATAAAATAGCCTATAGCCTGCCCGAATCAGCTGGCTCTTCCAGAGGTAAACAGCATGGCATCATTTTGAAATCAGGTAAAAACTGTGGCATAGGTCGTGTGTTATTTTTCCTAGCAAACAAAAACTCCCCACAGATGATTTGTTGAACGCAGCTCAGACGTTTGAAACCAACCAAATCTGCGACTCACCTCCTGCTCCTCCTCTGGGCCTCTGACAAGATGTACTGAGGGAGAACCTCCACTGAGGACTGGGGAGGGAGAGGATGCAGAAAAGAAAAGAGATATGGCAAGAGAATAGAAGAGAAGAGAATAAGAGGAGGAGAGGAGAAAATACAGCAGGACAAGAGTAGTAAAATGTCAAAATGTAGTATGTTCTCATTTCATTTGTTTCTTTGAACACCCATGGACAACATATCAACATATCATATGTGTGTATGTGTGTGTGTGTGTGTTTTCACCCACCATGTCTTTGATGGTCAGCTGACAGCTGTAACACAACAGGCTCTTCAGCTCCTTGGTCTCTGGAGTCCTGTAATATGACAATAATACACCACAAAAGAAGGCTCTATGAAGATAATCACATTTTTTTTATTTATTTATTGGATAAGATAAAGTAGACAAAGATCATTTCAGCATCATTAAATAGCACTCTGCTTGACTTTTACTGTCCTATAGCACAAAATGACCATCAGACCCTTTTTCAGACCCTGAACCTTGAACACTGATGACCCCCTCTCATCCTTATATGCTGGCACTGTCACAAATGCAAAATTTCAATATTACTTTGATACCACTGCAAGATATTAAATTCAGTATTTAATTTGATCAATGTTCTTTGAACTGAGTGCACAGAAACTGTCTGACAAACTGGTGCCAGGAGCCAAATATGGAACAATTTCAGCTAACATCAAAACAAAAAAAAAGTACAGTACAGGGTTCCTACACATTTTCAATAAAAAAATTCCATACTTTTTCCAGACCTTGATTTGTTTTGAAGATTTTGTCTGGTGTTCAATATGATTTACTCAGATAGACATCTTGCCCCTGCTAACTAGGTCATATCACTGTATAGATGAAGATTGTTCTTCACAGAGACAAATATCACAATATGTGAGATGATTGGCAGGGTTCCTACACGCTTTCCATTTTAAAATTCCAGATTTTTCCCAGACCCTATGTTCTTGACTGGATTTGATTTTGGTGGGTATTTGATATAATGCATGCTGACAGCGGCTGGGTAATAAGAGCGTCCCTCTATCTGAACATTATTCTTCACATCAACAAAAACTGTGGACTCAAAGTGGCTCTACAACAACATAAAAGTTAGAATTATGTGTGTATCGGACCTGAACCGCAACATTTTCCATACTTTTCCAGACATTTTTTCAAATTCCCAAACTATTCAAGACCTGGAAATGATCAAATTCATTTTTAATACTTTTCAAGACTTTCCAGACCTGCGTAGGAACCCTGAATTATGATGGCAGATACTCACCTTAGTACAGTGGTCCTCAACCCAGGTTCTCCACCACAGCCCTGCTAGTTTTCTATCCTTTCACCTGGCATCCCAGGTGTAAATCAGTCCCTGATTAGATGGCAAGGGTGAAAACCAGCAGGGCTGTGATACCCGAGGACCAGGATTGAGAGCCACCGCCTTATTACTGTATATAACAAAATAAGTTCTAGAACACTTACTTGACAGAAGAACAGCAACCTCCTCCACCTCCTGTTGTCCCACAGCCCTCACCTGCCCCAGAGGAACAGCACTGTCCAGGGGCAGCAGTCGACCCCGGGACCCCTGGAACTACCACGGACCACAAAGGGAATAACTCTTATTATGACCAGCCACTGAAATTTCACAAGCCCACTAGTGCATATTTAGCTGCTTTACAACTGGGATAGAATAAAACCCCCCTCTTTAGTTCGCATTTGCACTGGTGCTACGGAAAAATGTTTGGAGATGGTATTATGAAAATATCCTTGACCATGTGTGTAAAAAACTAAATTAACTCAATTCAACACTGTAAGTAAGATGTAAGCAACCGGAGCAATGGCAGATATACTGGGCCACTAATATCATTAGCCTGTGTTTACCAAAAGTTGGTATCATCACATATTCATATCATATATTTTCTGTTTGCAAATTGCAAAAACTACACTTATTCCATTTATTGAATGGAATAAACTTCTAGTATCGCTGAAACTCATTGAAGTAGAGAGACATTTTAAGCAGGCAATAAAGAAATGGCTAGCAAATAGTCTCTCAGAATAGGGACCTTGCACAAATTAACTTAGAGTTGTCCGTTTATGTTATTTCTGTTATGTGATTAAATGGATATTTAATCACTCAACTCAATGAGCAAAGTCTCAGTTGTAATGCAATTTGATAGAGGTGATTCCATTTTGCAGTTGAAATGTAAAAAAGCGAGTGTGCTAGTACTCTAAGTGCTTGGGTGTGGTGTAGGGGGGATAGGCATGATTAGAGTGAGCGAAGCAGTCTGCCTGCAGTCGTAACAAGTCAGAATATTTTGATCTGAGTTATGTAGCTAGAGAGAGAAAAAGCACATCTTATCATTTTCTTCTTTTGTCATGGTCAGGTTATCAATACTTCACCATTCGTATTTGTCGAGTCAGAATTTGCTACTTTGTCACTGGGCCAGTGGTTATAATGGTGGGGCCAGTGGCAAATTTACATGAATACCAAGCCCTGACAGTACATACCGTAATTGCCCTAAGAAGTGTGCATGGCAAAAAGCAAAAATTCCCTTTGAAAATGAATAAAGGGAGATAAATACAAAACTATGCCCTTTTTTTTAAGCCATTACAAAAACAAATCTATATCAGCAAATTTTGCTTAATTTTGCTCCTCATATGTAATTCAAATTTCACTCATATTTCTGAACTATTGTGTTCCCTTGATGGAATAAAAATTAGCAGATTTCTACTCCAAATTAAGAAACTCAGCATCACTGCTTGTTCCATGGAGAGACAGTGAGTACGTAGAAGGCATGACTGGAGGTGAAATCTGTGTGCATACCTGGGATCAGTGTTGGGACCCCAGTGCTGGCTGCTCCTGGAGCTCCTCTTAGCGAGAGCTGCTCTGAGATCAGTGTGGCCTGGAAAGCTGAGGCCTTCTCTACTAGAGGGAGGAAGGGAGAAAAAATATTGGGAGCTAATATTGTTTGCGGGTTCAAGTACTATGGGTATGTAAGAGACAAATTATACATATATATATGTATATACCGTATTTCCTCTAATATTAGCCCGGGCCTTTATTTACCTCAGCTGCAGAGGGTACCAGGCCTTTATTGGAAGCAGGCTTATATTAGAGACAGGCCTTTATTTCTAATTCCCTCTGTTTGATAAGTATATTTGCTCATATTTTAGTATGAATCCTCCTTGTTTTCTGATCTGCTTCTGTTGGGGTTTGTTAGGTAGCCGTTTTTTTGTTACTGCGATGCATTACCGATAATTACGGTAATCGCCGACGGCACGCTCCAGAGACTTCCGCCGGCCGAGCCGTCTTGTGGCATACTGCCATCTTGTGGCACTTGTACGTTACTACAAACTACAGTTACATTATATAACAGGCACCAGGAGTTTAGCGGTATCCACCGTTGTATTTGGGGCCGGCATTTATTTGTTCGTGTCGACCACGGCCCCGGCCATTATGGGAGACCCAGCTTTTAATTGACTACCGGCCACTATTAGAGGAAATACGGTATATAGCAAAACAACAGCGAAATCAATTTTTTATTTATTGCATTTAAATGAGTAAAACGATTGATACGAAGGTACACGCATTGGGCTGACATGGGAACAACAGTGTTAGTCCAATTCACATGCATCATGCTTTCTTTCTGTTCTATCGCTTTGATTTTTTTTATTTTTTTTTTATTTACTTAACAAAAATAACAATACAACATTAAAAAAACACTCTATAGCTTTGATTTCTGAATCAACCTAGTTGGCTTGGTCCCAGCAAAAGAATTCTGGTCCAAGGGATATTCATATGTCTATGGTCAAATTGTCTTGATCTTAATCGATGTGTAAACCTTGGCTCTACCATCCAATACTCACCAACATTAGTATCCAAGGCACACAGACAGAGCAGACACTTCTCACAGCGGTCAGCAGCACAGGAGCTCTGAGGGGGACATGCTGTCTGGAGCTTCTCACTGGTCCTAGAGGACACACATTGAGGTTTTTTTAATGTTTGAAATCACCTTAGGGTGTGTTCACACTACTCTGCTTTTCGTTTTGGAGAAAATGGCAGCCTCAAACACATTTTGTACTGATCATTTGAAAAAATCAAGTGTGCGTCACGTGTCTACGCATGTGAACGTTTTTTTTTTTTTTAGTTCCCATACTGACCTGTAGATGGTGCTGACAGTGGAGGGAAAGTCAGCCTGGAGTTTGGTGACAAAGCTCTCTGTAAGACGCTGGATACTGGCCTTGTCTGTTGTCTGTGGGATAGACAGAGAGATATGTGAGCTCTCTCAGTATGTGTGTGTTGATGGTGATCCTAGTTTATTCAAGAGTGTGACAAGTCACATGATGCCAGGTTGAGACAGATTTTCAATTCAGCTCTCGCAGAACAAAATGCTCTTATGATGATATTATTGGTTGGATATTATTGGTTTTTATTTACGCCTACTAGTACACGATGAAGCAACCACTAAAGATATGTCAACATTTCTAGGCAATTGCTTGGCCTATTATTAGTGCCAATTGGCTGACCTCTTACCTTAGTATCCAAGCTGGGTACGAAGACTGACGGCACATTGTACATGTGGTTGTAGAAAGAGATTTCTTTAGCAGAGTAGTCCCTCATCGGCCTCACTGTTATGATGTCGCCATACCTGGGGTCTGAGAAACCCTGCAGACAGCCATGCATACACACACCCACCCATACACACCCACACTATTAACACAGTTTGTTTAAAGCAGAGATGCTCCGTATAGAGACATGCTGTCAACATCGTGGTGGTCCATTGGAGAATTGGGTGCGCTCAAATAATATAACAACAACAACCAGGCTAGAGAGAAAGAGCGAGATATCTGAATAAAATACGAGGGTGTGGATCCATGCAGTAACGTTATAAGTAAATGAATGAGTGAATGAGTGAATAGTAACTACCGTATTTCCTCTAATAGTGGCCGGTAGTCAATTAAAAGCCGGGTCTCTGATAATGGCCGGGGCCGTGGTCGACACAAACAAATAAAGGCCGGCCCCAAATACAGGCCGGGGAAAAAAACAAAGGAAAAAACAACGGTGGATACCGGTAAACTCCTGGTGCCTGTTATATAATGTAACTGTAGTTTGTAGTAACGTACAAGTGCCACAAGATGGCAGTATGCCGTCGTCGATTACCGTAATTATCGTAATGCATTGCAGTAACAAAAAAACGGCTACCTAACGAACCCCAACAGAAGCAGATCAGAAAACAAGGAGGCTTCGTACTAAAATATGAGCAAATATACTTCAAACAGAGGGAATTAGAAATAAAGGCCTGTCTCTAATATAAGCCTGCTTCCAATAAAGGCCTGGAACCCTCTGCAGTTGAGGTAAATAAAGGCCCGGGCCAATATTAGAGGAAATACGGTATGTCTGTTCAACACCGTTTAGATGGCAAAGGCGTAAGTTTAGAAATACAATCAGCTACTCTCAGCTGCTGTCGCCCAAAAATTGTGGAACTCCAATATGGCCACCACAGGCTGTGTTAAGAAAGCCCTCTGTGAATTAATGTCTCATTCTTCTCTCACCATGCACATGCACACACACACACACAGAGTCACTTACCGTGTCTACAGCCAGCTGTGCTCCTCTGCCCAGTGATATACTGGCAAGCAGTTTGACAGCAAGTCTGGTGCAGTTGTCTCCTAGCATCAGTTTACTGTAGCCTTCAGTACGAGCTGTGTGGACCAGCAGATGCTGTCTGCGAGGAAAACACACAGAGAGGAGAGGGTATTGTGTGTGTGTGTATGTATATTGTGCTAAATTCCTCAGAGTGAATTCTATGTGAAACATGCTGTCATACTGGTAAACCTTACAAAGTCCAATACTGACAAATGAGAGATTAATTGCATCAATTCATCAAAACTCCAGAAAATATATCAAACTAAAAATATCAGCAGGCATAATGGACCTTATATGACAAAATATGTGCCTATATGAATAAGTATAGAAAAATATATAGATAAGTGAAATTGTTAAATAATTAAATAATACTCAAGTCATTAGTAGGAAATATTTTTGATTTTTCATCTTCATATTAACATTATTATTATAATTATTATTATTATTATTATATTATGTTATATTATAACATTATTACATTTAATTTCAATATAATTTCTTAATAACAGGCTCTTAATAACTAATTTCATTTCATAATAGTTCTTTTCCTAAGGATGTATTTCCAAATATCATTATGAAAAGTGTTATGAAATGAAATAGGGAAAAGGGGAAAAGAAGAGCCACTTGCAAAGGTGCCCTTTGGAAAAGAGCATTATGAAATGAAAACAGATTTATGTACCAATTTAAATATATATTTCTGTATTTATTCATATAATTATTTCATAAAGGCATATTTGTTTATTTTATTAATTTTGTTTATTTTATTTTGGCACATTAGGTACTCCATAAGCCATGAGACTATGTGTGTGTGTGTACAGTGGTGGAAGAAGTACTCTGATCCTTTACTTAAGTAAAAGTACCAATACAGCAATGTAAAAATACTCCATTACAAGTAAAAGTCCTGCATGAAAAATCCTACTTAAGTAAAAGTACATAAGTATTAGCAGCAAAATGTAGTTAAAGTATTAAAGTAAAAGTAGTGGTTTGGTCCCTCTGACTGATATTTTATTATATATGACATCATTAGATTATTAATACTGAAGCATCAGTGTGTAAGCAGCATGTTACTGTTGTAGCTGCTGGAGGTGGAGCTAGTTTGAACTACTTTATATACAGTTAGCTAGTTTAGTCCAGTGGTTCCCAACCTAGGGGTCGGGCCCCTCCAAAGGGTCACCAGAGAAATCGGAGGGGTCGTGAGATGATTAATGGGAGAGGAAAGAAGAAAAAACAAATCTGATCTCTAATCTGATCTCTGATCTCTCTAATCTGATCTCTAATCTTTGATTTTTGATTTTTGCTGAAATATTGGATCATTTGAACATTTACTGAAATGAAACCATGTGAGGTTTAGAGGGAAAAATCACTATTTGGTGGAGCTGTTAACAACTCATAGACATCTGAAATGTGACCCGACTACACACTGCTTTTTGTAAAACGTCAAAAGCCAAAAAGGTTGGAAACCACTGGTTTCATCTTTAACAATGTGTTGTATTTTAAAAGCTTGTTATATTCTCCATTGTGTCAAATCTCCATCTGAAAAGTAACTAAAGCTGTCAAATAAATGTAGTTGAGTAGAAAGTACAATATTTCCCTCTGAAATGTAGTGGAGTGGAAGTATAAAGTAGCATCAAATGGAAATACTCAAGTAAAGTACAAGTATCTCAAAATTGTACTTTAGTACAGTACTTGAGTAAATGTACTTAGTTACTTTCCACCACTGTGTGTGTACATGTGTCACACCTTAATGTTTGCAGCAGGTCCTCTCTGGCCGTCAGCGTCTTCACGGAGCCAAACAGCCGCTGCAGTGATTGTGTGTGGGACTCCTGGATGCTGAGCCCTGATAGGTCGGGCTGCTCCTCCGGGCTGACACGGTGGCCGGGGCCGGTCTGAATGAAGCGATCCACGGCGGCTTTGTAGGTGTCGGCCGGTCGGTCCGGGGACGAGGAGGCCGCTTCCAGGACTGAACTAGGGAGGTGAAGGACCTGACGGGGAGATCGGAGGACACGTTCAGACTGCATTACATTTGATTTTGAGCAAAAATCCCTTGAAATCTATTTGGAAGCCACTTAAAGCAATATTCCACTTAGTTTTAACATGGGGGTTGTTCGGACTTGACCGCCATGAAAACCAGAATATAAACTAATCACCAATTTCAGGTGCAGCTGGACGAGTTTGTAGCGTTCGGATTTTTACTTCCCATAAGTGGAATACTGCTTTAAGGTACATCTTAACTACTAGAGTGTAAAGGGACCACTAATCAAAAAATTGTTACAGTGATGTTTTCACCTTCTATTTCCAATAACATGCAAGGCAAAATCAATTTCTCCTGCCCCAATTAACAGTATACTATGGTATACTTATGGTCTTATTGCTTTTATTATTTTATTGTCCTTTTGTCTTTTAAACTGGTCTTTGTTTTTATTGTGTTGTTTTATGGTTTTTGCCATTTTGATTGTACAGCACTTTGGTCAACTGTTGTTGTTTTTAAATGTGCTTTATAAATAAAATTGGATTGGACATATAAATCTATGTATACAACTAGATGTAACTAAAACAGACAATAGTCACATCGAGTGCTGTAAAAAACTATGTAGTTAGGCTTAGAGCAGCTCCCCCTATCACTAATAGAGTGAGAAAACGTTATCTATTTTATTGATGGCTAGGAAAAATCGTAGTTGGTTCTTCATCAGTTTGGTGATCCGATTTCATTTTGCCGATGTAAACCACGTTGTATTTGTTCTTCCGGGTCCTCAGCAAATTTTCCCCATCTATCAAATCGATGTGCCGTGCCACGAGCTATTTTACAAAGACTTTCCACATAGATAGGGGTCGGTGTAAGTTCTAAGCTGCGACTCATTTCTACATTGGAACCATTCCAGTTAATACAACCGTTAAAATTGTAATGACGTGTAAAATAATTTACGTTCAAATTAGCCTAGGAATTTCATTTTCATGGGTGCAACAGGCTGCTGGAGTTGTGCACATCCCTCCTACGTCCAAACAGACCTGTTCCAGAGATGTGATGTGGAAGGGGAAGCCAGTGGCTTTAAACACAGACTGCAGATCAGCCACCGTCCTTTGTCTCTCCTCCATAGACTGACCTACAGCGCCACCCTCTGGGAAGACACACACACACACACACACACACACACACAGTTGTTATGGGCATTTGCAAAATAACAAAAGGGAAAATTTAGTCAAAAGATTGATATTCTTTTATGCATAACATCAAATTACCATCAATGTAGACAATCCCAGGTATGAATCGCAACTTCTTGTGAGCACTTTGACTCAAACCCTGGGAGACAGAAAAGGTTTTCATTTGCACTAACAGGAATAAAAGACAGAAAAGAAAAAAAAAAAGAATACTGTACAAGGTCACACAGTATGTGTTCGGTCGTATGTTCATTTTGGAAAAGCGAACAAACAGAAGTTTTGCGTTTCTGGTCACCAACTGGAGAAAGATATAATATTGTCTCACCTTACTGGGCCACTGCAATGTATAGACGATTCTCTGCCATGTATAGGTGAATCACTCTACTTTTATTTTGTGTAATATTATCACATTTTCATTACTTAAAAGTAGGGTTGCAAAATTCCGGGAATTTTCAAAGTTGGAAACTTTCCATGGGAATTAACGGGAATTTATGGGAATTAATGGGAATAAACGGGAATAAACCAGGAATTTACTAAGTTGAAGGTATGCTCTTAATAGGGAACTTAAATATAGTTGGGGAAAATATATTTTAGCATAATCCTGACTAAAACAACCAGATATCATGCAAGTACAGTTGAATATCTATGCTATTCCTCAATCACATGCACACATAGCACACTGCTTACTGCAGGGCTGTTGAGACCACGCCCCCTACATGCAACTCAACATTCATGTTTTTGTTCTTCAATGAAAGAATTGATTGTTCAATAAAATATTGAACACTTGATAAAGTTCTACTTACAAATAAATCTGTTTTAATTGTATTATTTTGGATGGATGTCTGCTTATAACAAAACAAATATTTATGCTTGGATATGATACCTTTCCATTAAATTACCCTCAATTCCCAGTTAATTCCCATTAATTCCCATTAATTCCCATAAATTCCCATGGAAAGTTTCCAATTTGAAATATTTCCAAAATTCCCCAGCTTAACTTCCCATGGAAATTTACCGGAAACTTTCCGGAAATTTACCGGAAATTTTCCACCCCTTTGCAACCCTACTTAAAAGTCAGTCTTCGAATATATGCAAGTGACCTACTATCACTCAACATAGTGTATGATAAAGTGTTAGCATACAGCACCGGAGCCAACAATCTACCGGGGACACATGGATGATTTTGGTTTCTATGTTCTCATCACTTAACAGGGAAGTTGACCAACAGGGCAATGTAGCAGAAACGTGGCATATTACTTTAACGCTAACACCTCTACCCTCTGTTGAGAGAAGATATTATGACGAATACATAATTTGAAAGACAGATTCGACAGATAGATAAGACGGGTAAACCTCTTGGACTTGACTGAGCATGGAGCAGGAGGAAGGACCTCCGGATACAGCCAGCAGCACCTACAACACAGAAGAACCAATCACAGTCCTGGAGAATGGGGTAGATGCTGCGCACACACACACACACACACACACACACACACTTCAACTCAACCCAGTCTGTTCATACACAAACACACGAAACACCCGCCTTACCTTCTCACCAGGAAAAATGATCCTATTTTTGCCCAGCATGGCCCTGAACTTGTGAATAAAGTATTCTTTGAAGCAGCCACTAATAGCGGAGACACAGACAAAAAGCTCAGTCAGTAAAATACAGTTAAAACAAAAACAAATTCTGAGAAAAGCTTGCATGAAATTCACTTTTAACTTGCTAGAGGCCAGGTCCTGAGTCTAGAAGGGTCCATATAGTGACCATATAGGCATGCAGTAGATACCAACATCCTCCATGTCCAGTGGTGGAAAGTAACTAAGTACATTTACTCAAGTACTGTACTTAAGTACAATTTTGTGATACTTGTACTTTATTTCCATTTGATGCTACTTTATACTTCCACTCCACTACATGTCAGAGGGAAATATTGTACTTTCTACTCCACTGCATTTATTTGACAGCTTTAGTTACTTTTCAGATGGAGATTTGACACAATGGATAATATAACAAGCTTTTAAAATACAACACATTGTTAAAGATGAAACCAGTGGTTTCCAACCTTTTTGGCTTTAAACGTCTTACAAAAAGCAGTGTGTAGTCGGGTCACATTTCAGATGTCTATGAGTTGTTAACAGCTCCACCAAATAGTGATTTTTCCCTCTAAACCTCACATGGTTTCATTTCAATAAATGTTCAAATGATCCAATATTTCAGCAAAAATCAAAGATTAGAGAAAAAGTCCAAAAACTGAAAACAGATTTGTGTATCAGAACTTTGTTTTTTCTTCTTTCCTCTCCCATTAATCATCTCACGACCCCTCAGATTTATCCGGTGACCCTTTGGAGGGGCCCGACCCCTAGGTTGGGAACCACTGGACTAAACTAGCTAACTGTATACAAAGTAGTTCAAACTAGCTCCACCTCCAGCAGCTACAACAGTAACATGCTGCTTACACACTGATGCTTCAGTATTAATAATCTAATGATGTCATATATAATAAAATATCAGTCAGAGGGACCAAACCACTACTTTTACTTTAATACTTTAACTACATTTTGCTGCTAATACTTATGTACTTTTACTTAAGTAGGATTTTTCATGCAGGACTTTTACTTGTAATGGAGTATTTTTACATTGCTGTATTGGTACTTTTACTTAAGTAAAGGATCAGAGTACTTCTTCCACCACTGTCCATGTCTTACCTGCAGAATGCATCTCCTGCCCTGATGACCAGAGCTGCTGTGGCCTCTTTACATTTGACACATTTCTTGGAAACACTGAGAAAGGGAAGAATGACAGCCATCATGAAAACCCGCTTCCTATGTTACGACACAGTGTGATGAGGTTTGTGAGGAACAAACACCAAAACAACAAGATGTGTTCCTTATTCTTAATGGAGTGAAATGAATAATGAATAAACTGGGTTTGCCATATTTGACAATGTCATGTAAATTAGGTTTAAGGCTACTCCAGTGGCTTAATAGTGGAAACGAGACTAACAATCACGCCCTGGTCTGGTAATGGTGGTTTCGTCCTGTGATGGAAAGCAGCAGAGGTGTGACCAAGTCAACTTTGCTCGAGTCTCAAGTCAAGTCCCAAGTCTAAATGTAGATTACCAAGTCAAGTCCAAGTCATTAATGTCAAGTCCCAAGTCTAAATGTAGATTACCAAGTCAAGTCCAAGTCATTAATGTCAAGTCCCAAGTCTAAATGTAGATTACCAAGTCAAGTCCATGTCATTAATGTCAAGTCTCAAGTCTAAATGTAGAACAGCAAGTCAAGTCAGAACAAATCAAGAGTCCAGTATCAATTTAATATGTTAAAGAAAACTAAATATCTAGGACTTTTCAATGCAATATGGTTTTAATAGGATAAAAACTTGGTAAGAGCATCATGAGTTTGATTTCTATAATCAGTTTCAACTTCAATAAATTCAATCATTCCATACAAATTGAGAAAACAGAATTTAAATTCAGTCGTCTGCTGGAACAAATCTCATCACTTTCAATCTAAGTCATTTACACAAACACAAGATCTCAAGTCAAGACTTTAGAAACCTTTTCAAGTCATCAGAGTACAAGTCAGAGTCAAGTCCCAAGTCACCAGAACCCAAGTCAAGTCAAGTCTCAAGTCTTCTCTTCATGCGTTAAGCCAAGTCTCAAGCAATTAAAATTGTGACTCGAGTCTGACTCGTATGGAAGCCCATTTCCGCCAGTGTGATGAAAAAAACGGTCCTGTAAGTCATTATGAGAAACTTTCTCAAAATAATGAGTTAGTATCTCAAAATAATGCCTTAGTATCTCAAAATAATGAGTTAGTATCTCAAAATAATGAGTTAGTATCGCAAAATAATGACTTAATATCTCAAAATAATGAGAAACTTTCTCAAAATAATGCCTTAGTATCTCAAAATAATGAGAAACTTTCGCAAAATAATGACTTAGTATCTCAAAATAATGAGTTGCTTCTGTTGCTTTGGCGCATATGAGGAAACAACACATAGTTTCTCATTATTTTGAGATACTAAGTCATTATTTTGAGAAAGTTTCTCATTATTTTGAGATACTAAGTCATTATTTTAAGATACTATGTCATTATTTTGAGAAAGTTTCTCATTATTTTGAGATACTAAGTCATTATTTTGAGATACTAAGTCATTATTTTGAGAAAGTTTCTCATTATAACGACTTACAGGATCTTTTTTTTTCATCACACTGGCGGAAATGGGCTTCCATACGACTCGAGTCCAAAACTGTAGAAAGGCTGAAGAGTTCCCCTGGCATGCCATGCAGTGTCCGTTACCTGGGCACCTCTGGGCGGTCCAGCTGAACATGGTAGTCTTCATCCACCTGGCACATTGTAAAGCTGGCAAGCTAGCAAGGTAAGGCAGCTAACGGTCAACTAAGCAGTTTTGCTAGTTAGATAGTTCTGGAAAAATACAGCAGTCAGGTCAGTGAAACACCTGACAGAATCCTGAAATTGCAATCTACTGTCTTGACGTGACAGTAAAATATTGAATCTTGAGGTTGTAGTAACTAGTTGCAGCAAGCCCCTCGTCTGTCCGTTCAAGTAAAATCCACGTAATTAGCTTTATTCCAGGAACAAAACATGTATAACTCGTGCAAGGAGGGTTTCTCGTGTGGGACTTCAAGTTTTACAACACGGCCCTTTTTGATGACGTATATTAACCGTCGCCAATTTGTGTCTTGAGAGGGGGTAAAAAATAAATACATATACGATTTTTGTTGTGTCGTGTGTATTTTTCCACCTCGTCGTTTCGCGTTTTAGATGTTACATTTTTCGTGTGAAGCACACCTGATAGAAAATAAAGAAAATCTGACGGCTCGGTAGCGCTTGCGTTATTTGTCCCCTGGGATTGCAGTTCTAAACAGCCTTGGAATAGTTTCATTATATAGCCAGACGGACTTCATCATCCATAAAGCAAAGCGGTGTTGAGGGCTTTTGTTGTAGCTCTCGTGCTTGTTCGCGAGCGTCCACTAACGTCTGCGCAAAATCGCTAATCTGACAACTGCACGGACGTGCCGTTACATGGGAGCAATGGAGCTGTAGAGTTTTCAAATCAGGTAATTTCCGCAGCACCTTGCCGACACTCTCGCCAACGAGCACTGTTTCCAATGTTTACTTCTCCGGCGTGTCCTCTCGAGCCGTCAAACAGTAATGCCGTCTGGTATTGCAGCTAATTTTATTTTAAGCAGCTACAACAGCCGTCATGTTTGTACGACATATATTCAAATTGCTGTACGGATAATGCACTCGGTAGCAGCAGTTTAAATAGACAGCTTCCTCTTTCGGGCAGCGAGCTGTTGTCGACAATAGCAGGATCCTCTTCGGCTCCATGATGGCGATGTTTCGGAGCTTTGTTTCGGCGAGCGCCCAGCTCCGACAGCAGCAGCAGCAGCAGCAGCCGCCGAACAGCGGGGCCGGCTCGTTGGCAGCCCCGGCCGAGAGCGTCGAGAGCCAGTTCTCCTGTCCCATCTGCCTGGAGGTCTACCACAAACCCGTCAGCATCGCCAGCTGTGCTCACACGTAAAGTAGTTCTTTATTTGAATGTGTGGCAGTTGTTTGTGTGCGGACATACGCGTGTCATCGCTTGTAAGACGTTCAACTGTTGTGTTTGACATCAGGGAACACAGGCATGTTCATTTTGTACACAATGCCCTGTTATGTTATCTGAGTGTTTTTGATAGCCGACATGGACGTTTAAGTTTAGTTCACTTAGCTACTCGCTATAGGATGTAGCCTACTCCAGTGGTTCTCAACGGGGGGGGGGGGGGGGGGTCCAGGGACCACCAGGGGTCCTTGAGGGGGGTCCAGGGGGTCCCCGGCAAAGTGATGAATCGTTCAACTTCAACATTATTTAATTTACAAGAACAACACAATTGTAGAATGTAGAAGAATGACTATTTTGATCATAGTTTCACTGTTATCTCTCTACCTACAATACAGATTGGCATGGAATTCTGGACAAAATAATTTATAACAATATAAATATGAGAGAGAAGCTGAGAGACAAAACCTCATCAAATGGGGGTCCGTGGCTCTAATGTGGACTAAATTAGGGGTCCTTGATTTGAAAAAGGTTGAGAGTCACTGGCCTACTCAATGTTTTGCTTATCTGGCAACAGCTCCGCCACACAGCCAGTAACATCAAAGTCCTCTTGGGTTGATGCACCATCCATCACTACATGCCACCCAATTTATAAGAATAGTTTAAAGTAAAATAAAGCAGACAAATCTCTCTTGGGAAAAAGCTGTTCTTCAGTCTGCTGGTCCGTGACTGTATGGTCCGGTATCTCCTACCAGATGGCAGGGGGTCAAACAAAAATGCTGGAATGTAGGGGGTGAGATGCATAATTTCCCCAAATTTTTTGTCAAAATCCGATCAGCGGTGTCTGAAATATCCTGTGTGACACATGGACAAAGGGACGAGCAGCTCCCCTTGTTCATCTACTGCTATATCATTTCATTTGGAGGAATACATCTCATATAAAATAGTATAAAATGGCCTGGATCGGTCCACATACGTATGCAATTACAAATGAAGAGAAAGAAGTCTCATACAAAATTTGTCATCGTTGTTCTTGTAATGATGTCACTTAACAACACATTTGTAAGGTAAATGTAAACCGTAGGTTCTGTACCATGTAGCAAGAAACAATAGAACACCTATTTTGTAATTCTATTTCGTCTAGTGCTCAGTGGGTACATGGCTAGCTAGCAAGTAGGGCTGGACAATTAATCGAAATTTTATCGAAATCGCAATATGGCCTACTGCAATTTTCAAATCGCAGGAGGCGCAATATTTGTTAAAGGTGAAATGTGTCAAAATAGCATTTTAAATGAAATATTGTGGTGCTGCAGAGATGTCCTGGCCTACACCTCATATTCTACAGACTTAAGAAAACATCTTTGTTTGGTACAGATCCCCGCAAAAATCACACCATAATCATTTGAATACGTTTTTCAATGAAAATGAGAATAATGATGTAAAAATTATCATTCCCTCTCATATGGCAATTGCAATATCAGTCAAAATAATCACAATTAGATATTTTTTTCAAAATCGTTCAGCCCTACTAGCAAGTGCTAATTAGGTAGCATTAAGCCAAAATAAACAGAGAAAAATGACTTAAGAGCTTACCATCCAACCCAACAATAGATACAACTGTTCTCCAAGCATCGTTTTCAAGACATTTATTCCTGTAGTCTTTCAAATAGAAGTTGTAGAGCAGTGGTTCTCAACGTGGGGCCCGGGGACCACCAGGGGTCCTTGAGGGGGTTCCAGGGGGTCCACAGCAGAATGATGAATTATTAAACGTCACCATTATTTAATTTACAAGAATGTTGAATGTTTTGGTCATCGTTTCACTGTTAACTCATCTACCTACAATAGAGACATCGTTGATATCAAAAAGGTTGAGAATCACTGTTGTAGAAGACAGGGAAGCTTTGAACGGCTGGAATCAACTTCTCATTATCCCCATTCCCGTTTTTCATTTGCTACAAAATCACATCAGTGGAAGCATGGAAATCGTATTGGCTGTTGAACTTTTTCTCGGCCCGACGACAAGCTTATTTGACTCGTCCATACATTGGCCAAGTTTCCCCGGTCGCTCAGCTGTGTAGGAAATGAATGGGCTTCAAGTGACTTGTTGATGGTGTTGCTCGCAGTGTGAGGGTGAGATATCGGTGTGTGACAGATGGACGGAGAAACGATCAAACGATAGTCCTCCGCACCACGATGACAACAACGCGCAACAAGAACTGTCACAGAAGAAGAAGAAACTAGGTAGTCTAAAACAGTGTTTCTCAACCTTTTTCATATCAAGGACCCATAATTTAGTCCACATTAGGGCCACGGACCCCCATTTGATAACATTTTGTCTCTCAGACCCAAATCTGAGAATATTTTTATTGTTAGATATGATTTTGTCCGGAATTCCATGACTGTCTGTATTGTAGGTAGAGAGATAACAGTGAAACTATGATCAAAACAGTAATTCTTCTACATTCTCTAATTGTGTTAACTTCTTGTAAATGAAGTAATGGTGATGTTTAATAATTTATCAATTTGCTGGGGACCCCCTGGAGCCCCCTCAAGGACCCCTGGTGGTCCCCGGACCCCAGGTTGAGAACCACTGGTCTAAAAGAGCTTGAGATGAGAGGAGGTGCACAAGATAGAATTTCAAGACTTCATAGGGTAAGAATAGGATGGTGGTACAATAGTAGTTGGATTAAAATGCTTCTTACAATACACTGCAAGTATTTCATAATCTATAAATGCTTTGGCCTATATTCTCTAAATCAGTGGTTCTCAACCTTTTTCATAACAAGGACCCCTAATTTAGTCCACATGAGGACCACGGACCCCCATTTGATGCAATTTTGTCCCTCGGACCCAAATCTGAGAATATTTTTATTGTTAGATTTTATTTTGTCCAGAATTCCATGACTATCTGTATTGTAGGTAGAGAGATGACAGTGAAATTCTGATCATAATAGTCAGTCTCTTACATTCTATAATTGTTCTTTTAAATGAAATAATGAAGTTTAACGATTCATCAATTTGCTGGGGGACCCCCTGGGATGCCCTCCAGGACCCCTGGTGGCCCCCGGACCCCACGTTGAGAACCACTGCTCTAAATGAATGGTTATTCATCTTTTCTTTTTCAACCCTGGACCAAAATTCAGTGTCTTGTGACTTGTCATGGTGGCCCCCCCACCATGACAAGTCACAAGACACTGGATCCACCAGAAACAGGCTCACGAGCCATTTTTTTTAGGTAATGCCGCCATAAACCATTAGACTGTTTCGGTTATGAATCTGATTTTAATTAGCTTCTACATTACGGTTTAAGTTCAGCGGGTGCATTAACATAGTGTGATTGGATGTGTGATGTTCCCTCATAGTTGAGTCCAGAGAAGCAGAGCAGAAATTATTAATGGTGTTTACTCCCATCTCTGAGATCCAGCCCACAGCTGATACATGAACACAGACACAACTGACTGCAGCAAGCCTTTTAACACAGGAATACTTGGCATTTGTGTAATAATAATAATAATAATGATAATAATAATAATATAGCCGCAATAAGTGATTGTAGGGGTCCAAGTCCAAAATCCCAATACAACTGAAGATGACTTTTATTAGAAGAAGAAAAGAAACACTTATCTTATACGTAGCATAAACTTGAATGAAGATTGCTTTAAACAATATTAACTTTAATAATAATAACTTTATTTGTATAGCACTTTTCTAAAAACAATGTTTACAAAGTGCTTTACATACAGTAAAACCCAAAAGCAGTGATGTGAAACCACAATTAATAATAAAAATAAATTAAAAAAATATATATAATAGAAAATAGGAATAACAGGTAATATATGAGGTACACAGGTACAACTAAAAACACACAAACAAACAGAAATACAATTAAAAACAGATCGAACTTTACATGAAAGTGTGTGCCGAAAAGAAATTATAAAAAATAGGAATAAAAGGTAGGATAAACAGGTACAACTAAAAAAAAAAAAACCTGCCTAAGTATATAATGGAAGTCCATATGGCCACACTGAGTATTTTAAAAGTGCAATGGAGATTAGAAACAATGCTCAGGTTATAAATACAATGGAAGTGAATGAAGCTCATAGCTCATTCGCATACCTGTCCGCTCAGTATATGTATCAAATTTCATGAGATTTGGTACAGCCGGTTGTGAGCAATAAAGTTTGGTAAGCTCCAGATACTTTTAGTGGAGAAAAAGAAGAAGAAGAATCCTAACAATTACAATAGGGTTCCCAGCACTACCCCTAGTTAGTAATATTAATTCAGTCAAGACTACCTAAAACCTATTCCCCATTGACTTCAGTTGTTTTGGAGAAGGCTGCTACCAAGTTGTGCTGGCAACCTCCCTGTGTGTTATATGGACATAACAAATTTCACCTGTATTTCATTTGGCATGAGGGTGAGTAGATGATGACATAATTTTCATTTTTGGGTGAACTATTCCTTTAAGGTCAAACCCGCGTATGTACCGTTCTTGCACCAGGCCCATTGACTAGTTCCTCAGTGGGAGGTAGGAGCAGCTCATCAGGACTACTGCTGGCAGCAGCCAAGAAAGCTTCACAGAATTTAGTAGCAGAGGGTGAACCAAGGATCTGGGATCGGACATCTGCGGAAGGCTTGGAAATAGGGGAGGGAAATAAAACCTTAAAAACAATAGCTTATGATCAGATACACATACGCATTCTAAAACCAACTCACGAGGAGTAACACAGGCAGAAAGAACCAAATCACCTTTCATGTGGGGCTTGTCACAGATTGCACCAGATTAGAGGATTCAATAAAACGAATAAAATCATGGCTAAGATTAAGGGACGGACAGCATGGATATCTAAAATGAGAATTCTGTCATAAATGGGCATGATAATAGATAGGAGTTCAGCGAATTCATCAATAAAAGCCTTATTAGGTTTTGGGGGTCTGTAAACTAAAGACTAAACAAGTGGTGCAGTGTCATCTTGACCCAGCATGATTCACTAATTAAAAAGAAATCATTTGTAATAATACTTTTCTGACAGATAAAAGGGTTGTTTGCAAGAGACCTGACATTTTACAGAGGGATCTTGAATTTATCAGCAGTAGCTGTGTGCAGAGCAGGCAGGGGTTGACTAGCGGTTAAATTATTATAGGTTATAGTGTTGGCAGGTGGGTATGAAACAGAATATAGTTATGTGGTAGGAGATGCAACAGTCTGTAAGAACAGGGGAGGCACTAGTAGTAGTGGAAGCACAGGGCACAGTTTGTGCCAGGGGTTGGAAATTTGTAAGCCTATTACTGACTATTGCAGGAATTATAAAAGTGAAAGATCTACTGTCAGCCCAGTTTGTAATAATTGTGGATATTGTTGGTGATTTTAATCCCGTGCGAATCGGACATGTATTTAGGGCAAGTGACATAACTAGTTGGTTTCAAAAGTAGCTTTCCTCAACAGTGATGACTGGTTAATTCATCACTAACCCTAACCCTATGGACAGTTTAGAGTCTCCAATCCACCTGGCTGGGAGGAAACCCAGGAGAACACTGGGGGAACATGTCAACTCCACACAGAAAGGACTGGGAATCAAACCTGTGACCTTCTTGCTTTTGGGGATTCGGTCCTTAACAGCTGTGAAGAGTTAATCGTTTTTGGATAACTCAACTTCAACCTGATATTTACTTTTTTTTTTTTCTTTTTGAGACTTATGATTCAAAATGTCAGAGACTTGGCTGTGGCACTACTGGGAAACAAAACAGTCCTAAAATGCACCCAAATTGTGAACCCTACAGTTGTTGGCTGATGCCAGTAGCAGGCTCATTAGTTGGTACAGGCCTAATTTAGAGCCAGGAGAGAAGTATTTCTCATCTTTTGTGAGTCTGGAACGAAGAGAAACAACAAAGAGCAGACCTCATCTAACCTTAGTTCTATTTCTAGTTAAAGGAACAATGCAGCTATTTTTACTTTCCTGCTGCTGACACTGCCTGGGGACAGATGAGATGTTTGGACACACTGACGCTAATGCTTGCTTCTCAATGGCTCCTACACACACACACACACACACACACACACACACACACACGCACGCAGGGAAAACAGCTGGGCATCAACTGACTTGCGTGCCTACCGTGTGTGTGTGTGTGTGGGTACCCTTTCCTAGTCTGATCTGTAGCCAGTTAACAGATTACAGGGTAACACTTATAATACAATATGGGTCACTAAGTTAAGGGTTAGTTAATACTTAATAAGCATTAACTAACCCTTAATTAACACTTAATGTGTAATTTACTAATGGTGTTCATGTTCACTAAGGTATTAATTTATACATTATTTAATAGTTTATAAAGATGACTATTAAATAATGTATAAATTAATACCTTAGTGAACATGAACACCATTAGTAAATGATTACCAACCATTAGATAACTGTTAATTAAGGGTTAGTTAATGCTTATTAAGCATTAACTAACCCTTATTAAGCATTAACTAACCCTTAACTTAGTGACGATTACAGTATTTTAATGGATGGAGGGCAGTTCTTCAGTCATATTGCTGAGTCTACACTCTCACTCTATTACCTTGGCTAAATCAAACCAAATCAATCACACACCAGCATCTAAATGTTATTGTCTTAAAAAGTTAGCGGCCAGTGTGACAGTGACCCTTATTGATTTAGCCACCAAAGACAAATTATATTGGCATTTGGCACTTGGCAGGTGGGCATTTCAGACCCTGCTGGCTCCA
>NW_027282390.1:0-125090 GCF_046629955.1 Centroberyx affinis | reverse complement strand
GGCCCTCGCCTCCGTGTGCAAGTCGGGGCGTGTTGCAGCCGCGGGACATGTAGATGTCCTCAGGCCTGGACTCTTGTCCAGCATGTGAAATCCGGTGCATATCGGACAACGTACGCTGAAATTCACACCACTTCCTGTTGCCAGTAGGTGGCGCTATGACTATAAGCGAATATCGGCACGTAGACGCGTTCAGGCCGGGACCGTTATCAAACCTGTGAAGTTTGTGGCAGATTTGACCATGTACAGTGGCGTTACAACCCACTTCCTGTTTCCTCTCGCCAGTAGGTGGCGCAACAACTATAACTGAATATTGGCATGTAGATGTCCTCAGGCCTGCACACTAGTCAAACGTGTGAAGTTTGGGCAAGATTTGACCATGTACAGTCACGTTACAACCCACTTCCTGTTTCATGTCACCAGTAGGTGGCGCAATGCCTATGACCCCTAATTGGCCTGTAGATGTCCTCAGGCCTGGACTCTTGTCCAGCATGTGAAATCTGGTGCAAATCGGACAATGTACACTCAAGTTATGGCAGCTTCCTGTTTCACGGCGAAACATCGAAATTCGCCGCGCCGCCAGGGCAACGCCGTGTGACGAAAACTCAAGCTTTTGATAACTTTTTATCGTCGAGGGCTTTTATACACGCTGACTAAGTTTGACGTGGATCCGATCAACCGCTTAGGAGGAGTTCATTAAAGTACGACCCCTGCAAATTCACACAGCTTCCTGTCGCCAGTAGGTGGCGCTATGACTATAACCGAATATCGGCACGTAGATGTGTTCAGGCTGGGACTGTCATCAAACGTGTGAAGTTTCGGCCAGATGTGACCATGTACAGGGGTGTTACAACCCACTTCCTGTTTCGTGGCGAAACGTGGAAATTCGACGCCACGCCACGCCCACGCCGTGTGACGAAAACGCGAGCTTTTGATAACTTTTCATCGTCCAGGTCTGCTATACACGCTGACCGAGTTTGACGTGGATCCGATCAACCGCCTAGGAGGAGTTCGTTAAAGTACGACCCCCGTAAACGCCCAAAAACGCCCCAAAATGTGGCAATCAATTCAAAATGGCCGACTTCCTGTTGAGTTTAGGGCATGGCACCAAGAGACTTTTTTTTAAGTTTGGACATGATACACGTGCCTTCCAAGTTTCGTACATCTAGGGGAAACGTACGGCGCGTGCTACTTCGTTGAAATTTAGTAGGGGGCGCTATCGAGCCATTTTGCCACAACCATGCGCGAGACCCCTAAAATATGTAAATTTTCACCAGTTCTGATGCATCTACAAAATAGCGCAACTTTCCAAGCACGTTTAGCCCCTCAAAAATGTGCGCAAACAATTAAAAGAAAAATCGTAATAATAATAATTCCTTCAGTTTCAATAGGGCTTCGCACGAAGTCGTGCTCGGGCCCTAATTAAAACTGCAAGCAGTGATGAGCGGGCCCTCGCCTCCGTGTGCAAGTCGGGGCGTGTTGCAGCCGCGGGACATGTAGACGTCCTCAGGCCTGGACTCTCGTCCCTCATGTGAAATCCGGTGCATATCGGACAACGTACGCTCAAGTTCACACAACTTCCTGTCGCCAGTAGGCGGCGCTATGGCTATAACCGAATATCGGCACGTAGACGCGTTCAGGCCGGGACTCTCATCCGACGTGAAGTTTGGGCCAGATTTGACCACGTAGAGTCGCGTTACAACCCACTTCCTGTTTGGTGTCGCCAGTAGGTGGCGCAATGCCTATGACTCCCAATCGGCCTGTAGACGTCCTCAGGCCTGGACTCTGGTCCAGCATGTGAAATCCGGTGCTGATCGGACGACGTAAACTCAAGTTAACGCAGCTTCCTGTTTCACGGCGAAGCATCGAAATTCGCCGCGCCGCCATGGCAACGCCGTGCGACGAACGCTCCCGATCTTCATCACGAAGCGTCATCAAGGTCCTACGGCTTTTCTGACCACATTTGAGGTGGATCTGGTCAACCCGCTAGTAGTAGCACACCCCAGTATAAAACATGTCATTTCCTCTCGCCAGTAGGTGGCGCTATGACTATAACCGAATATCGGCACGTAGACGCGTTCAGGCCGGGACTCTCATCCAACGTGTGAAGTTTGGGCCAGATTTGACCATGTACAGTGGCGTTACAAGCCACTTCCTGTTTCGTGGCGAAACACGGAAATTCGCCGCTTCACCACGCCCACGCCGTGTGACGAAAACTCAAGCTTTTGATAACTTTTCATCGTCCAGCTCTTTTATACACGCTGACCGAGTTTGACGCGGATCCGATCATTCGCCTAGGACGAGTTCGTTAAAGTACGACCCCTGCAAACGGCAAAAAACGTCCAAAAATGTCAAAATGGCCGACTTCCTGTTGGGTTTAGGCGCATGGTACCAATAGACTTTTTTGTAAGTCTGGACATGATACACGTGCCTACCAAATTTCGTACGTCTAGGGGAAACGTACGGCGAGGTATCGTTTGTAGGGGGCGCTATCGAGCCATTTTGCCACACCCATGCGCGAGACCCATAAAATATATAATTTTTCGCCACTTCTGACGCGTGTGCAAAGTTTCGCAACTTTCCGAGCACGTTTAGGCCCTCAAAAGTCCGATTTTTTTGTCCGGCGAATAATAATAATAATAATTAAAACTGCAAGCAGTGATGAGCGGGCCCTCGCCTCCGTGTGCAAGTCGGGGCGTGTTGCAGCCGCGGGACATGTAGACGTCCTCAGGCCTGGACTCTCGTCCCTCATGTGAAATCCGGTGCAGATCGGACAACGTACGCTCAAGTTCACACAACTTCCTGTCGCCAGTAGGCGGCGCTATGGCTATAACCGAATGTCGGCACGTAGACGCGTTCAGGCCGGGACTCTCATCCGACATGTGAAGTTTGGGCCAGATTTGACCACGTAGAGTCGCGTTACAACCCACTTCCTGTTTGGTGTCGCCAGTAGGTGGCGCAATGCCTATGACTCCCAATCGGCCTGTAGACGTCCTCAGGCCTGGACTCTGGACCAGCATGTGAAATCCGGTGCTGATCGGACAACGTACGCTCAAGTTAACGCAGCTTCCTGTTTCATGGCGAAACATCGAAATTCACCGCGCCGCCATGGCAACGCCGTTTGACGAAAGCTCCCGATCTTCACCACGTAGCGTGATCAAGGTCCTACGGCTGTTCTGACCACATTTGAGGTGGCTCTGGTCAACCCGCTAGGAGTAGTACACCACAGTATCAAACATGTCATTTCCTGTCGCCAGTAGGTGGCGCTATGACTATAACCGAATATCGGCACGTAGATGTGTTCAGGCCGGGACTCTCATCCAACGTGTGAAGTTTGGTCCAGATGTGACCATGTACTGGCCAGTTACAGGCCACTTCCTGTTTCATGGCGAAACGTGGAAATTCGCCGCCTCACCACGCCCACGCCGTGTGACGAAAACTCAAGCTTTTGATAACTTTTCATCGTCCAGCTCTTCTATACACGCTGACCGAGTTTGACGCGGATCCGATCATTCGCCTAGGACGAGTTCGTTAAAGTACGACCCCTGCAAACGGCAAAAAACGTCCAAAAATGTCAAAATGGCCGACTTCCTGTTGGGTTTAGGCGCATGGTACCAATAGACTTTTTTGTAAGTCTGGACATGATACACGTGCCTACCAAATTTCGTACGTCTAGGGGAAACGTACGGCGAGGTATCGTTTGTAGGGGGCGCTATCGAGCCATTTTGCCACACCCATGCGCGAGACCCATAAAATATATAATTTTTCGCCACTTCTGACGCGTGTGCAAAGTTTCGCAACTTTCCGAGCACGTTTAGGCCCTCAAAAGTCCGATTTTTTTGTCCGGCGAATAATAATAATAATAATAATAATAATAATAATAATTCCTTCAGTTTCAATAGGGCTTCGCACGAAGTCGTGCTCGGGCCCTAATAATAATAATTCCTTCAGTTTCAATAGGGCTTCGCACGAAGTCGTGCTCGGGCCCTAATTAAAACTGCAAGCAGTGATGAGCGGGCCCTCGCCTCCGTGTGCAAGTCGGGGTGTGCTGCAGCCGCGGGGCATGTAGATGTCCTCAGGCCTGGACTCTTGTCCAGCACGTGAAATCCGGTGCAGATCGGACAACGTACGCTCAAGTTCACACAACTTCCTGTCGCCAGTAGGCGGCGCTATGGCTATAACCGAATATCGGCACGTAGACGCGTTCAGGCCGGGACTCTCATCCGACATGTGAAGTTTGGGACAGATTTGACCACGTAGAGTCGCGTTACAACCCACTTCCTGTTTGGTGTCGCCAGTAGGTGGCGCAATGCCTATGACTCCCAATGGGCCTGTAGATGTCCTCAGGCCTGGACTCTGGACCAGCATGCGAAATCCGGTGCCGATCGGACGACGTAAACTCAAGTTAACGC
Source organism: Centroberyx affinis (assembly GCF_046629955.1). Lineage (NCBI taxonomy): Eukaryota > Metazoa > Chordata > Actinopteri > Beryciformes > Berycidae > Centroberyx > Centroberyx affinis. The sequence goes on along the minus strand of NW_027282390.1, from coordinate 120,681 downwards.
AGCTTCCTGTGTCACGGCGAAGCATCGAAATTCGCTGCGCCGCCATGGCAACGCCGTGCGACGAACGCTCTTGATCTTCATCACGAAGCGTCATCAAGGTCCTACGGCTTTTCTGACCACATTTGAGGTGGATCTGGTCAACCCGCTAGTAGTAGCACACCCCAGTATAAAACATGTCATTTCCTCTCGCCAGTAGGTGGCGCTATGACTAGAACCGAATATCGGCACGTAGACGCGTTCAGGCCGGGACTCTCATCCAACGTGTGAAGTTTGGTCCAGATGTGACCATGTACAGTGGTGTTACAACCCACTTCCTGTTTCTTGGCGAAACGTGGAAATTCGCCGCCTCACCACGCCCACGCCGTGTGACGAAAACTCAAGCTTTTGATAACTTTTCATCGTCCAGCTCTTTTATACACACTGACCGAGTTTGACGCGGATCCGATCATTCGCCTAGGACGAGTTCGTTAAAGTACGACCCCTGCAAACGGCCAAAAACGCCCCAAAATGTCGCAATCAATTCAAAATGGCGGACTTCCTGTCGGGTTTAGGCGCATGGTACCTACGGACTTTTTTTTAAGTCTGGACACGATACACGTGCCTACCAAGTTTCGTACGTGTAGGACAAACGTACGGCCGTGAGTATTTTTTTGAAATTTGTAGGGGGCGCTATCGAGCCATTTTGCCACACCCATGCGCGAGACCCATAAAATATCAAATTTTTCGCCACTTCTGACGCGTGTGCAAAGTTTCGCAACTTTTCGAGCACGTTTAGGCCCTCAAAAGTGCGATTTTCATTAGCGAAGAAGAAAAAGAATAATAATAATAATTCCTTCAATTTCAATAGGGCTTCGCACGAGATCGTGCTCGGGCCCTAATAATAATAATAATTCCTTCAATTTCAATAGGGCTTCGCACGAAGTCGTGCTCGGGCCCTAATTAAAACTGCAAGCAGTGATGAGCGGGCCCTCGCCTCCGTGTGCAAGTCGGGGTGTGCTGCAGCCGCGGGGCATGTAGATGTCCTCAGGCATGGAGTCTTGTCCAGCATGTGAAATCCGGTGCAGATCGGACAATGTACGCTCAAGTTCACACAACTTCCTGTCTCCAGTAGGTGGCGCTATGACTATAACCGAATATCGGCACGTAGACTCGTTCAGGCCGGGACCGTTATCACACCTGTGAAGTTTGGGGCAGATATGACCATGTACAGTGGCGTTACAACCCACTTCCTGTTTCCTCTCGCCAGTAGGTGGTGCAATGACTATAACGGAATATTGGCACGTAGATGTCGTCAGGCCTGGACACATGTCAAACGTGTGAAGTTTGGGCCAGATTTGACCACGTACAGCCACGTTACAACCCACTTCCTGTTTCATGTCACCAGTAGGTGGCGCAATGCCTATGACTCCTAATCGGCCTGTAGATGTCCTCAGGCCTGGACTCTTGTCCAGCATGTGAAGTCTGGTGCAGATCGGACGACGTAAACTCAAGTTAACGCAGCTTCCTGTTTCACGGCGAAACATCGAAATTCGCCGCGCCGCCAGGGCAACGCCGTGTGACGAAAACTCAAGCTTTTGATAACTTTTCATCGTCGAGGGCTTTTATACACGCTGACCAAGTTTGACGTGGATCCGATCAACCGCCTAGGAGGAGTTCGTTAAAGTACGACCCCTGCAAACGGCAAAATACGCCCCAAAATGTCGCAATCAATTCAAAATGGCCGACTTCCTGTCGGGTTTAGGCACATGGTACCTACGGACTTTTTTTTAAGTCTGGACACGATACACGTGCCTACCAAGTTTCGTACGTCTAGGGGAAATGTACGGCGAGGAGTATTTTTTTGAAATTTTATAGGGGGCGCTATCGAGCCATTTTGCCACACCCATGCGCGAGACCCCTAAAATAAATAATTTTTCGCCACTTCTGATGCGTGTGTGAAGTTCGGTGAGTTTTCGAGCACGTTCAGGCCCTCAAAAGTCCGATTTATTTGAGCGAAGAAGAAAAACAAAAATAATTAAAACTGCAAGCAGTGATGAGCGGGCCCTCGCCTCCGTGTGCAAGTCGGGGTGTGCTGCAGCCGCGGGGCATGTAGACGTCCTCAGGCCTGGACTCTCGTCCAGCATGTGAAATCCGGTGCAGATCGGACAACGTACGCTCAAGTTCACACAACTTCCTGTCGCCAGTAGGTGGCGCTATGACTATGACTCCTAATCGGCCTGTAGATGTCCTCAGACCTGGACTCTGGTCCAGCACGTGAAAATCGGTGCAGATCGGACAATGTATGCTCAAGTTCTCACAACTTCCTGTCGCCAGTAGGTGGCGCTATGACTATAACTGAATATCGACCTGTAGATGTATTCAGGCCTGGACTCTAGTCAAACGTGTCAAATTTGGGCCAGATGTGACCACGTACAGTCGCGTTATAACCCACTTCCTGTTTCGTGTCACCAGTAGGTGGCGCAATGACTATTGCTCCTAATCGGCCTGTAGATGTCCTCAGGCCTGGACTCTTGTCCAGTATGTGAAATCTGGTGCTGATCGGACGACGTAAACTCAAGTTAACGCAGCTTCCTGTTTCATGGCGAAACATCGAAATTCGACGCCACGCCACGCCCACGCCGTGTGACGAAAACTCAAGCTTTTGATAACTTTTCATCGTCAAACTCTTTTATACACGCTGACCAAGTTTGACGTGAATCCGATCAACCGCCTAGGAGGAGTTCGTTAAAGTACGACCCCTGCAAATTCACACAGCTTCCTGTCGCCAGTAGGTGGCGCTATGACTATAACCGAATATCGGCACGTAGATGTGTTCAGGCCGGGACTCTCATCAAACGTGTGAAGTTTGGTCCAGATTTGACAATGTACAGGCCAGTTACAAGCCACTTCCTGTTTCGTGGCGAAACGTGGAAATTTGACGCCTAGCCACGCCCACGCCGTGTGACGAAAACTCAAGCTTTTGATAACTTTTCATCATCAAACTCTTTTATACACGCTGACCGAGTTTGACGCGGATCCGATCAACCGCCTAGGAGGAGTTCGTTAAAGTACGACCCCTGCAAACGGCCAAAAACGCCCCAAAATGTCGCAATCAATTCAAAATGGCCGACTTCCTGTCGGGTTTAGGTGCATGGTACCTACGGACTTTTTTGTAAGTCTGGACATGATACACGTGCCTACCAAGTTTCGTACGTGTAGGACAAACGTACGGCCGTGAGTATTTTTTTGAAATTTTGTAGGGGGCGCTATCGAGCCGTTTTGCCACACCCATGTGCGAGACCCTTAAAATATATAATTTTTCGCCACTTCTGACGCGTGTGCAAAGTTGCGCAACTTTTCCAGCACGTTTAGGCCCTCAAAAGTCCGATTTATTTGTGCGGAGGAGAAAAATAATAATAATTCCTTCAGTTTCAATAGGGCTTCGCACGAAGTCGTGCTCGGGCCCTAAAAAGAATAATAATAATTCCTTCAGTTTCAATAGGGCTTCGCACGAAGTCGTGCTCGGGCCCTAACAAGCAGTGATGAGCGGGCCCTCGCCTCCGTGTGCAAGTCGGGGCGTGTTGCAGCCGCGGGACATGTAGACGTCCTCAGGCCTGGACTCTCGTCCCTCATGTGAAATCCGGTGCAGATCGGACAACGTACGCTCAAGTTCACACAACTTCCTGTCGCCAGTAGGCGGCGCTATGGCTATAACCGAATATCGGCACGTAGACGAGTTCAGGCCGGGACTCTCATCCGACATGTGAAGTTTGGGCCAGATTTGACCACGTAGAGTAGCGTTACAACCCACTTCCTGTTTGGTGTCGCCAGTAGGTGGCGCAATGCCTATGACTCCCAATCGGCCTGTAGATGTCCTCAGGCCTGGACTCTGGACCAGCATGTGAAATCCGGTGCTGATCGGACGACGTAAACTCAAGTTAACGCAGCTTCCTGTGTCACGGCGAAGCATCGAAATTCACCGCGCCGCCATGGCAACGCCGTGCGACGAACGCTCCCGATCTTCATCACGAAGCGTCATCAAGGTCCTACGGCTTTTCTGACCACATTTGAGGTGGATCTGGTCAACCCGCTAGTAGTAGCACACCCCAGTATAAAACATGTCATTTCCTCTCGCCAGTAGGTGGCGCTATGACTATAACCGAATATCGGCACGTAGACGTGTTCAGGCCGCGACTCTCATGCAGCGTGTGAAGTTTCAGCCAGATGTGACCATGTACAGTGGTGTTACAACCCACTTCCTGTTTCGTGGCGAAACGTGGAAATTCGCCGCCTCGCCACGCCCACGCCGTGTGACGAAAACTCAAGCTTTTGATAACTTTTCATCGTCCAACTCTTTTATACACGCTGACCGAGTTTGACGCGGATCCCATCATTCGCCTAGGACGAGTTCGTTAAAGTACGACCCCTGCAAACGGCCAAAAACGCCCCAAAATCTCGCAATCAATTCAAAATGGCGGACTTCCTGTCGGGTTTAGGTGCATGGTACCTATGGACTTTTTTTTAAGTCTGGACACGATACACGTGCCTACCAAGTTTCGTATGTCTAGGACAAACGTACGGCCGTGAGTATTTTTTTGAAATTTGTAGGGGGCGCTATCGAGCCATTTTGCCACACCCATGCGCGAGACCCATAAAATATCAAATTTTTCGCCAGTTCTGACGCGTGTGCAAAGTTTGGTCCGTTTTCGAGCACCTTTAGCCCCTCAAAAATGCAATCAAACACGCGGAATAATAATAATAATTAAAACTGCAAGCAGTGATGAGCGGGCCCTCGCCTCCGTGTGCAAGTCGGGGTGTGTCGCAGCCGCGGGACATGTAGACGTCCTCAGGCCTGGACTCTCGTCCCTCATGTGAAATCCGGTGCAGATCGGACAACGTACGCTCAAGTTCACACAACTTCCTGTCGCCAGTAGGCGGCGCTATGGCTATAACCGAATATCGGCACGTAGACGCGTTCAGGCCGGGACTCTCATCCGACATGTGAAGTTTGGGCCAGATTTGACCACGTAGAGTCGCGTGACAACCCACTTCCTGTTTGGTGTCGCCAGTAGGTGGCGCAATGCCTATGACTCCCAATCGGCCTGTAGATGTCCTCAGGCCTGGACTCTGGACCAGCATGCGAAATCCGGTGCCGATCGGACGACGTAAACTCAAGTTAACGCAGCTTCCTGTTTCACGGCGAAGCATCGAAATTCGCCGCGCCGCCATGGCAACGCCGTGCGACGAACGCTCCCGATCTTCATCACGGAGCGTCATCAAGGTCCTACGGCTTTTCTGACCACATTTGAGGTGGATCTGGTCAACCCGCTAGTAGTAGCACACCCCAGTATAAAACATGTCATTTCCTCTCGCCAGTAGGTGGCGCTATGACTATAACCGAATATCGGCACGTAGACGCGTTCAGGCCGGGACTCTCATCCGACATGTGAAGTTTGGGCCAGATTTGACCACGTAGAGTCGCGTTACAACCCACTTCCTGTTTGGTGTCGCCAGTAGGTGGCGCAATGCCTATGACTCCCAATCGGCCTGTAGATGTCCTCAGGCCTGGACTCTGGACCAGCATGCGAAATCCGGTGCCGATCGGACGACGTAAACTCAAGTTAACGCAGCTTCCTGTTTCACGGCGAAGCATCGAAATTCGCCGCGCCGCCATGGCAACGCCGTGCGACGAACGCTCCCGATCTTCATCACGGAGCGTCATCAAGGTCCTACGGCTTTTCTGACCACATTTGAGGTGGATCTGGTCAACCCGCTAGTAGTAGCACACCCCAGTATAAAACATGTCATTTCCTCTCGCCAGTAGGTGGCGCTATGACTATAACCGAATATCGGCACGTAGACGCGTTCAGGCCGGGACTCTCATCCAACGTGTGAAGTTTGGTCCAGATTTGACCATGTACAGGCCAGTTACAAGCCACTTCCTGTTTCGTGGCGAAACGTGGAAATTCGCCGCCTCACCACGGCCACGCCGTGTGACGAAAACTCAAGCTTTTGATAACTTTTCATCGTCCAGGTCTTTTATACACGCTGACCGAGTTTGACGTGGATCCGATCATTTGCCCAGGACAAGTTCGTTAAAGTACGACCCCTGCAAACGGCCAAAAACGCCCCAAAATGTCGCAATCAATTCAAAATGGCCGACTTCCTGTCGGGTTTAGGCCAGGGCACCAAGAGGCTTTTTTTTAAGTCTGGACATGATACATGTGCATACCAAGTTTCGTACGTGTAGGTGAAACAGAAAGGTGGGGGCTTTTGTTTTGAAATTTTGTAGGGGGCGCTATCGAGCCATTTTGCCACGCCCATGTCCGAGACCCATAAAATATCAAATTTTTCGCCACTTCTGACTGGTGTGCAAAGTTTGGTCCGTTTTCGAGCACTTTTAGCCCCTCAAAAATGCGATTTAAGAGTCAGAATAAAGATAATAATAATAATAATAATAATAATTCCTTCAGTTTCAATAGGGCTTCGCACGATGTCGTGCTCGGGCCCTAATAATAATTAAAACTGCAAGCAGTGATGAGCGGGCCCTCGCCTCCGTGTGCAAGTCGGGGTGTGTCGCAGCCGCGGGACATGTAGACGTCCTCAGGCCTGGACTCTCGTCCCTCATGTGAAATCCGGTGCAGATCGGACAAAGTACGCTCAAGTTCACACAAGTTCCTGTCGCCAGTAGGCGGCGCTATGGCTATAACCGAATATCGGCACGTAGACGCGTTCAGGCCGGGACTCTCATCCGACATGTGAAGTTTGGGCCAGATTTGACCACGTAGAGTCGAGTTACAACCCACTTCCTGTTTCGTGTCGCCAGTAGGTGGCGCAATGCCTATGACTCCCAATCGGCCTGTAGATGTCCTCAGGCCTGGACTCTTGTCCAGCATGTGAAATCCGGTGCCGATCGGACGACGTAAACTCAAGTTAACGCAGCTTCCTGTTTCTAGGCGAAACATCGAAATTCGCCGCGCCGCCATGGGAACGCCGTTCGACGAACGCTCCCGATCTTCACCACGAAGCGTCATCAAGGTCCTATGGCTTTTCTGACCACATTTGAGGTGGATCTGGTCAACCCCCTAGTAGTAGCACACCCCAGTATAAAACATGTCATTTCCCGTCGCCAGTAGGTGGCGCTATGACTATGACAGAATATCGACACGTAGACGTGTTCAGGCCGGGACTCTCATGCAGCGTGTGAAGTTTGGTCCAGATGTGACCATGTACAGGCCAGTTACAAGCCACTTCCTGTTTCGTGGCGAAACGTGGAAATTCGCCGCCTCACCACGCCCACGCCGTGTGACGAAAACTCAAGCTTTTGATAACTTTTCATCGTCCAGCTCTTGTAAACACGCTGACCGAGTTTGACGTGGATCCGATCATTCGCCTAGGACGAGTTCGTTAAAGTACGACCCCCGCAAACGGCCAAAAACGCCCCAAAATGTCGCACTCAATTCAAAATGGCGGACTTCCTGTCGGGTTTAGGCGCATGGTACCTATGGACTTTTTTTTAAGTCTGGACACGATAAACGAGCCTACCAAGTTTTGTATGTCTAGGGGAAACGTATGGCCGTGAGTATTGTTTTGAAATTTTGTAGGGGGCGCTATCGAGCCATTTTGCCACACCCATGCGCGAGACCCATAAAATATCAAATTTTTCGCCACTTCTGATGCGTGTGCAAAGTTGTGCTCATTTTCGAGCACGTTTAGCCCCTCAAAAGCCCGATTTATTTGTCCGAGTAAGAAGAAGAAGAAGAAAAATAATAATAATAATAATAATTCCTTCAGTTTCAATAGGGCTTCGCACGAAGTCGTGCTCGGGCCCTAATTAAAACTGCAAGCAGTGATGAGCGGGCCCTCGCCTCCGTGTGCAAGTCGGGGTGTGTCGCAGCCGCGGGGCATGTAGATGTCCTCAGGCCTGGACTCTCGTCCATCATGTGAAATCAGGTGCAGATCGGACAACGTACGCTCAAGTTCACACAACTTCCTGTCGCCAGTAGGTGGCGCTATGACTATGACTCCTAATCGGCCTGTAGATGTCCTCAGACCTGGACTCTGGTCCAGCACGTGAAATCCGGTGCAGATCGGACAATGTACGCTCAAGTTCTCACAACTTCCTGTCGCCAGTAGGTGGCGCTATGACTATAACTGAATATCGGCCTGTAGATGTATTCAGGCCTGGACTCTAGTCAAACGTGTGAAGTTTGGGCCAGATTTGACCATGTACAGTCGCGTTACAACCCACTTCCTGTTTTGTGTCACCAGTAGGTGGCGCTATGACTATAACCGAATATCGGCCTGTAGATGTCCTCAGGCCTGGACTCTGGTCCAGCATGTGAAATCTGGTGCAGGTCAGACAATGTACACTCAAGTTATCGCAGCTTCCTGTTTCACGGCGAAACATCGAAATTCGCCGCGTCGCCAGGGCAACGCCGTTTGGCGAAAGCTCTCGATCTTCACAACGAAGCGTCATCAAGGTCCTACGGCTTTTCTGACCACATTTGAGGTGGCTCTGGTCAACCCGCTAGGAGTAGCACACCCCAGTATAAAACATGTCATTTCCTGTCGCCAGTAGGTGGCGCTATGACTATAACCGAATATCGGCACATAGACGTGTTCAGGCCGGGACTCTCATGCAGCGTGTGAAGTTTGGTCCAGATTTGACCATGTACAGGCCAGTTACAAGCCACTTCCTGTTTCGTGGCGAAACGTGGAAATTCGCCGCCTCACCACGCCCACGCCGTGTGACGAAAACTCAAGCTTTTGATAACTTTTCATCGTCCAGGTCTTTTATACACGCTGACCGAGTTTGACGCGGATCCGATCATTCGCCTAGGACGAGTTCGTTAAAGTACGACCCCTGCAAACGGCCAAAAACGCCCCAAAATGTCGCACTCAATTCAAAATGGCGGACTTCCTGTCGGGTTTAGGCACATGGTACCTACAGACTTTTTTTTAAGTCTGGACATGATACACGTGCCTACCGAGTTTCGTACGTCTAGGACAAACGTACGGCGTGGAGTATTTCGTTGAAATTTTGTAGGGGGCGCTATCGAGCCATTTTGCCACACCCATGCGCGAGACCCATAAAATATATAATTTTTTGCCACTTGTGACGCGTGTGCGAAGTTCGGTGAGTTTTCGAGCACGTTTAGGCCCTCAAAAGCCCGATTTATTTGAGCGAAGAAAAATAATAATAATAATAATAATTCCTTCAATTTCAATAGGGCTTCGCACGAAGTCGTGCTCGGGCCCTAATAAAACTGCAAGCAGTGATGAGCGGGCCCTCGCCTCCGTGTGCAAGTCGGGGTGTGCCGCAGCCGCGGGGCATGTAGACGTCCTCAGGCCTGGACTCTCGTCCAGCATGTGAAATCTGGTGCAGATCGGACAACGTACGCTCAAGTTCACACAACTTCCTGTCGCCAGTAGGTGGCGCTATGACTATGACTCCTAATCGGCCTGTAGATGTCCTCAGACCTGGACTCTGGTCCAGCACGTGAAATCCGGTGCAGATCGGACAATGTACGCTCAAGTTCTCACAACTTCCTGTCGCCAGTAGGTGGCGCTATGACTATAACTGAATATCAGCCTGTAGATGTATTCAGGCCTGGACTCTAGTCAAACGTGTCAAATTTGGGCCAGATGTGACCATGTACAGTCGCGTTACAACCCACTTCCTGTTTCGTGTCACCAGTAGGTGGCGCAATGCCTATGACTCCTAATCGGCCTGTAGATGTCCTCAGGCCTGGACTCTTGTCCAGCATGTGAAATCTGGTGCAGATCGGACGAAGTAAGCTCAACTTAACGCAGCTTCCTGTTTCACGGCGAAACATCGAAATTCGCCGCACCGCCAGGGCAAGGCTGTGTGACGAAAACTCAAGCTTTTGATAACTTTTCATCGTTGAGGGCTTTTATACACGCTGACTAAGTTTGACGTGGATCCGATCAACCGCCTAGGAGGAGTTCGTTAAAGTACGACCCCTGCAAATTCACACAGCTTCCTGTCGCCAGTAGGTGGCGCTATGACTATAACCGAATATCGGCACGTAGACGCGTTCAGGCCGGGACTCTCATCAAACGTGTGAAGTTTCGGCCAGATGTGACCATGTACAGGCCAGTTACAAGCCACTTCCTGTTTCGTGGCGAAACGTGGAAATTCGCCGCCTCACCACGCCCACGCCGTGTGACGAAAACTCAAGCTTTTGATAACTTTTCATCGTCCAGGTCTTTTATACACGCTGACCGAGTTTGACGTGGATCCGATCATTTGCCCAGGACGAGTTCGTTAAAGTACGACCCCTGCAAACGGCCAAAAACGCCCCAAAATGTCGCAGTCAATTCAAAATGGCCGACTTCCTGTCGGGTTTAGGCCAGGGCACCAAGAGGCTTTTTTTTAAGTCTGGACATGATACATGTGCATACCAAGTTTCGTACGTCTAGGTGAAACAGAAAGGTGGGGGCTTTTGTTTTGAAATTTTGTAGGGGGCGCTATCGAGCCATTTTGCCACGCCCATGTCCGAGACCCATAAAATATCAAATTTTTCGCCACTTCTGACTGGTGTGCAAAGTTTGGTCCGTTTTCGAGCACTTTTAGCCCCTCAAAAATGCGATTTAAGAGTCAGAATAAAGATAATAATAATAATAATAATAATAATAATAATTCCTTCAGTTTCAATAGGGCTTCGCACGATGTCGTGCTCGGGCCCTAATAATAATAATAATAATAATTAAAACTGCAAGCAGTGATGAGCGGGCCCTCGCCTCCGTGTGCAAGTCGGGGCGTGCTGCAGCCGCGGGGCATGTAGACGTCCTCAGGCCTGGACTCTCGTCCAGCATGTGAAATCCGGTGCAGATCGGACAACGTACGCTCAAGTTCACACAACTTCCTGTCGCCAGTAGGCGGCGCTATGGCTATAACCGAATATCGGCACGTAGACGCGTCCAGGCCGGGACTCTCATCCGACATGTGAAGTTTGGGCCAGATTTGACCACGTAGAGTCGCGTTACAACCCACTTCCTGTTTGGTGTCGCCAGTAGGTGGCGCAATGACTATTGCTCCCAATCGGCCTGTAGATGTCCTCAGGCCTGGACTCTGGTCCAGCATGTGAAATCCGGTGCAGATCGGACGACGTAAACTCAAGTCAACGCAGCTTCCTGTTTCACGGCGAAACATCGAAATTAGCCGCGCCGCCATGGCAACACCGTGCGACGAACGCTCCCGATCTTCACCACTGAGCGTCATCATGGTCCTATGGCTTTTCTGACCACATTTGAGGTGGATCTGGTCAACCTGCTAGTAGTAGCACACCCCAGTATAAAACATGTCATTTCCTCTCGCCAGTGGGTGGCGCTATGACTATAACCGAATATCGGCACATAGATGCGTTCAGGCCGGGACTCTCATCCAACATGTGAAGTTTGGTCCAGATTTGACCATGTACAGGCCAGTTACAAGTCACTTCCTGTTTCGTGGCGAAACACGGAAATTCGACGCCACGCCACGGCCACGCCGTGTGACGAAAACTCAAGCTTTTGATAACTTTTCATCGTCAAGGTCTTTTATACACGCTGACTGAGTTTGACGTGGATCCGATCATTCCCCTAGGACGAGTTCATTAAAATACAACCCCTGCAAACGGCCAAAAACACCCCAAAATGTCGCACTCAATTCAAAATGGCGGACTTCCTGTCGGGTTTAGGCGCATGGTACCTACAGACTTTTTTTTAAGTCTGGACATGATACACGTGCCTACCAAGTTTCGTACGTCTAGGGGAAACGTACGGCGAGGAGTATTTTTTTGAAATTTTATAGGGGGCGCTATCGAGCCATTTTGCCACACCCATGCGCGAGACCCTTAAAATAAATAATTTTTCGCCACTTCTGATGCGTGTGCGAAGTTCGGTGAGTTTTCGAGCACGTTCAGGCCCTCAAAAGTCCGATTTATTTGAGCGAAGAAGAAAAACAAAAATAATTAAAACTGCAAGCAGTGATGAGCGGGCCCTCGCCTCCGTGTGCAGGTCGGGGTGTGTCGCAGCCGCGGGACATGTAGACGTCCTCAGGCCTGGACTCTTGTCCCTCATGTGAAATCCGGTGCAGATCGGACAACGTACGCTGAAGTTCACACAACTTCCTGTCGCCAGTAGGCGGCGCTATGGCTATAACCGAATATCGGCACGTAGACGCGTTCAGGCCGGGACTCTCATCCGACATGTGAAGTTTGGGCCAGATTTGACCACGTAGAGTCGCGTTACAACCCACTTCCTGTTTGGTGTCGCCAGTAGGTGGCGCAATGCCTATGACTCCCAATCGGCCTGTAGATGTCCTCAGGCCTGGACTCTTGACCAGCATGTGAAAGCAGGTGCAAATCGGACAACGTACGCTCAAGTTCACACAACTTCCTGTTGCCAGTATGTGGCGCTATGACTATAACCGAATACCGGCACGTAGATGTCTTCAGGCCGGGACTCTCATGCAGCGTGTGAAGTTTGGGGCAGATTTGACCATGTACAGTCCAATTACAAGCCACTTCCTGTTTCGTGGCGAAACGTGGAAAATCGCCGCCACGCCACGCCCACACCGTGTGACGAACACTCAAGCTTTTGATAACTTTTCATCGTCGAGGTCTTTTATACACGCTGACCAAGTTTGACGTGGATCCGATCAACCGCCTAGGACGAGTTCGTTAAAATACGACCACTGCAAATTTCGCAATCAATTCAAAATGGCTGACTTCCTGTCGGGTTTAGGTGCATGGTACCTACGGACTTTTTTTTAAGTCTGGACATGATACATGTGCCTACCAAGTTTCGTACGTCTAGGACAAACGTACGGCCGTGAGTATTTTTTTGAAATTTTGTAGGGGGCGCTATCGAGCCATTTTGCCACACCCATGCGCGAGACCCATAAAATATGTAATTTTTCGCCACTTCTGACGCGTGTGCAAAGTTTGGTGAGTTTTCGAGCACGTTTAGGCCCTCAAAAATGGAATTCTTTCGGAGGAAAAATAATAATAATTAAAACTGCAAGCAGTGATGAGCGGGCCCTCGCCTCCGTGTGCAAGTCGGGGTGTGCCGCAGCCGCGGGACATGTAGACGTCCTCAGGCCTGGACTCTCGTCCAGCATGTGAAATCCGGTGTAGATCGGACAACGTACGCTCAAGTTCACACAACTTCCTGTCGCCAGTAGGTGGCGCTATGACTATGACTCCTAATCGGCCTGTAGATGTCCTCAGACCTGGACTCTGGTCCAGCACGTGAAATCCGGTGCAGATCGGACAATGTACGCTCAAGTTCTCACAACTTCCTGCCGCCAGTAGGTGGCGCTATGACTATAACTGAATATCGACCTGTAGATGTATTCAGGCCTGGACTCTAGTCAAACGTTTCAAATTTGGGCCAGATGTGACCACGTACAGTCGCGTTACAACCCACTTCCTGTTTCGTGTCACCAGTAGGTGGCGCAATGACTATTGCTCCTAATCGGCCTGTAGATGTCCTCAGGCCCGGACTCTGGTCCAGCACGTGAAATCTGGTGCTGATCGGACGACGTAAACTCAAGTTAACGCAGCTTCCTGTTTCATGGCGAAACATCGAAATTCGACGCCACGCCACGCCCACGCCGTGTGACGAAAACTCAAGCTTTTGATAACTTTTCATCGTCAAACTCTTTTATACACGCTGACCAAGTTTGACGTGAATCCGATCAACCGCCTAGGAGGAGTTCGTTAAAGTACGACCCCTGCAAATTCACACAACTTCCTGTCGCCAGTAGGTGGCGCTATGACTATAACCGAATATCGGCACGTAGATGTGTTCAGGCCGGGACTCTCATCAAACGTGTGAAGTTTGGTCCAGATTTGACAATGTACAGGCCAGTTACAAGCCACTTCCTGTTTCGTGGCGAAACGTGGAAATTTGACGCCTAGCCACGCCCACGCCGTGTGACGAAAACTCAAGCTTTTGATAACTTTTCATCGTCCAGGTCTTTTATACACGCTGACCTAGTTTGACGTGGATCCGATGAACCGCCTAGGAGGAGTTCGTTAAAGTACGACCCCTGCAAACGCCCAAAAACGCCCAAAAATGTCGCAATCAATTCAAAATGGCCGACTTCCTGTTGGGTTTAGGCCAGGGCTCCAAGAGACTTTTTTTTAAGTCTGGACATTATACATGTGCCTACCAAGTTTCGTCCGTCTAGCTGAAATAGAAAGGCGGGGGCTTTGGTTTTGAAATTTTGTAGGGGGCGCTATTGAGCCATTTTGCCACGCCCATGTCCAAGACCCATAAAATATCAAATTTTTCGCCACTTCTGATGTGTGTGCAAAGTTGCACAACTTTTCGAGCACGTTTAGCCCCTCAAAAATGCGATCATATTGTAAAAATAAAAATCGTAATAATAATTCCTTCAGTTTCAATAGGGCTTCGCACGAGGTCGTGCTCGGGCCCTAATTAAAACTGCAAGCAGTGATGAGCGGGCCCTCGCCTCTGTGTGCAAGTCGGGGTGTGTTGCAGCCGCGGGACATGTAGATGTCCTCAGGCTTGGACTCTCGTCCCTCATGTGAAATCCGGTGCAGATCGGACAACGTACGCTCAAGTTCACACAACTTCCTGTCGCCAGTAGGCGGCGCTATGGCTATAACCGAATATCGGCACGTAGACGCGTTCAGGCCGGGACTCTCATCCGACATGTGAAGTTTGGGCCAGATGTGACCATGTACAGTGGTGTTACAAGCCACTTCCTGTTTCGTGGCGAAACACAGAAATTCGGCGCCACGCCACGCCCACGCCGTGTGACGAAAACTCACAGTTCGCACAACTTTGCATCGTCGAGGTCTTTTATACATGCTGACTGAGTTTGACGCGGATCCGATCATTCGCCTAGGACGAGTTCGTTAAAGTACGACCCCTGCAAACGCCCCAAAACGCCCCAAAATGTCGCACTCAATTCAAAATGGCGGACTTCCTGTCGGGTTTAGGCGCATGGTACCTACGGACTTTTTTTTAAGTCTGGACACGATACACGTGCCTACCAAGTTTCGTAGGTCTAGGACAAACGTACGGCCGTGAGTATTTTTTTGAAATTTGTAGGGGGCGCTATCGAGCCATTTTGCCACACCCATGCGCGAGACCCATAAAATATCAAATTTTTCACCACTTCTGACGCGTGTGCAAAGTTTCGCAACTTTTCGAGCACGTTTAGGCCCTCAAAAGTCCAATTTTCATTAGCGACTAAAAAAAAGAATAATAATAATAATTCCTTCAGTTTCAATAGGGCTTCGCACGAGGTCGTGCTCGGGCCCTAATTAAAACTGCAAGCAGTGATGAGCGGGCCCTCGCCTCTGTGTGCAAGTCGGGGTGTGTTGCAGCCACGGGACATGTAGATGTCCTCAGGCCTGGACTCTTGTCCCTCATGTGAAATCTGGGGCAGATGGGACAATGTACGCTCAAGATCACACAACTTCCTGTCGCCAGTAGGTGGCGCTATGACTATAACCGAATATCGGCATGTAGATGTCCTCAGGCCTGGACTCTAGTCAAACGTGTGAAGTTTGGGCCAGATGTGACCACGTAGAGTCGCGTTACAACCCACTTCCTGTTTGGTGTCGCCAGTAGGTGGCGCAATGCCTATGACTCCCAATCGGCCTGTAGATATCCTCAGGCCTGGACTCTGGACCAGCATGTGAAATCCGGTGCCGATCGGACGACGTAAACTCAAGTTAACGCAGCTTCCTGTTTCTAGGCGAAACATCGAAATTCGCCGCGCCGCCATGGCAACGCCGTTCGACGAATGCTCCCGATCTTCACCACGAAGCGTCATCAAGGTCCTATGGCTTTTCTGACCACATTTGAGGTGGATCTGGCCAACCTGCTGGGAGTAGTACACCACAGTATAAAACATGTCATTTCCTGTCGCCAGTAGGTGGCCCTATGACTATGACCGAATATCGGCACGTAGATTTGTTCAGGCCGGGACTCTCATGCAGCGTGTGAAGTTTGGTCCAGATATGACCATGTACAGGCCAGTTATAAGCCACTTCCTGTTTCGTGGCGAAACGTGGAAATTCGCCGCCTCACCACGCCCACGCCGTGTGACGAAAACTCAAGCTTTTGATAACTTTTCATCGTCCAGCTCTTTTATACACGCTGACCGAGTTTGACGCGGATCCGATCATTCGCCTAGGACGAGTTCGTTAAAGTACGACCCCTGCAAACGCCCAAAAACGCCCCAAAATGTGGCACTCAATTCAAAATGGCGGACTTCCTGTCGGGTTTAGGCCAGGGCACCAAGAGGCTTTTTTTTAAGTCTGGACATGATACATGTGCATACCAAGTTTCGTACGTCTAGGTGAAACAGAAAGGTGGGGGCTTTTGTTTTGAAATTTTGTAGGGGGCGCTATCGAGCCATTTTGCCACGCCCATGTCCGAGACCCATAAAATATCAAATTTTTCGCCACTTCTGACTGGTGTGCAAAGTTTGGTCCGTTTTCGAGCACTTTTAGCCCCTCAAAAATGCGATTTAAGAGTCAGAATAAAGATAATAATAATAATAATAATAATAATAATAATTCCTTCAGTTTCAATAGGGCTTCGCACGATGTCGTGCTCGGGCCCTAATAATAATAATAATAATAATTAAAACTGCAAGCAGTGATGAGCGGGCCCTCGCCTCCGTGTGCAAGTCGGGGCGTGCTGCAGCCGCGGGGCATGTAGACGTCCTCAGGCCTGGACTCTCGTCCAGCATGTGAAATCCGGTGCAGATCGGACAACGTACGCTCAAGTTCACACAACTTCCTGTCGCCAGTAGGCGGCGCTATGGCTATAACCGAATATCGGCACGTAGACGCGTCCAGGCCGGGACTCTCATCCGACATGTGAAGTTTGGGCCAGATTTGACCACGTAGAGTCGCGTTACAACCCACTTCCTGTTTGGTGTCGCCAGTAGGTGGCGCAATGACTATTGCTCCCAATCGGCCTGTAGATGTCCTCAGGCCTGGACTCTGGTCCAGCATGTGAAATCCGGTGCAGATCGGACGACGTAAACTCAAGTCAACGCAGCTTCCTGTTTCACGGCGAAACATCGAAATTAGCCGCGCCGCCATGGCAACACCGTGCGACGAACGCTCCCGATCTTCACCACTGAGCGTCATCATGGTCCTATGGCTTTTCTGACCACATTTGAGGTGGATCTGGTCAACCTGCTAGTAGTAGCACACCCCAGTATAAAACATGTCATTTCCTCTCGCCAGTGGGTGGCGCTATGACTATAACCGAATATCGGCACATAGATGCGTTCAGGCCGGGACTCTCATCCAACATGTGAAGTTTGGTCCAGATTTGACCATGTACAGGCCAGTTACAAGTCACTTCCTGTTTCGTGGCGAAACACGGAAATTCGACGCCACGCCACGGCCACGCCGTGTGACGAAAACTCAAGCTTTTGATAACTTTTCATCGTCAAGGTCTTTTATACACGCTGACTGAGTTTGACGTGGATCCGATCATTCCCCTAGGACGAGTTCATTAAAATACAACCCCTGCAAACGGCCAAAAACACCCCAAAATGTCGCACTCAATTCAAAATGGCGGACTTCCTGTCGGGTTTAGGCGCATGGTACCTACAGACTTTTTTTTAAGTCTGGACATGATACACGTGCCTACCAAGTTTCGTACGTCTAGGGGAAACGTACGGCGAGGAGTATTTTTTTGAAATTTTATAGGGGGCGCTATCGAGCCATTTTGCCACACCCATGCGCGAGACCCTTAAAATAAATAATTTTTCGCCACTTCTGATGCGTGTGCGAAGTTCGGTGAGTTTTCGAGCACGTTCAGGCCCTCAAAAGTCCGATTTATTTGAGCGAAGAAGAAAAACAAAAATAATTAAAACTGCAAGCAGTGATGAGCGGGCCCTCGCCTCCGTGTGCAGGTCGGGGTGTGTCGCAGCCGCGGGACATGTAGACGTCCTCAGGCCTGGACTCTTGTCCCTCATGTGAAATCCGGTGCAGATCGGACAACGTACGCTGAAGTTCACACAACTTCCTGTCGCCAGTAGGCGGCGCTATGGCTATAACCGAATATCGGCACGTAGACGCGTTCAGGCCGGGACTCTCATCCGACATGTGAAGTTTGGGCCAGATTTGACCACGTAGAGTCGCGTTACAACCCACTTCCTGTTTGGTGTCGCCAGTAGGTGGCGCAATGCCTATGACTCCCAATCGGCCTGTAGATGTCCTCAGGCCTGGACTCTTGACCAGCATGTGAAAGCAGGTGCAAATCGGACAACGTACGCTCAAGTTCACACAACTTCCTGTTGCCAGTATGTGGCGCTATGACTATAACCGAATACCGGCACGTAGATGTCTTCAGGCCGGGACTCTCATGCAGCGTGTGAAGTTTGGGGCAGATTTGACCATGTACAGTCCAATTACAAGCCACTTCCTGTTTCGTGGCGAAACGTGGAAAATCGCCGCCACGCCACGCCCACACCGTGTGACGAACACTCAAGCTTTTGATAACTTTTCATCGTCGAGGTCTTTTATACACGCTGACCAAGTTTGACGTGGATCCGATCAACCGCCTAGGACGAGTTCGTTAAAATACGACCACTGCAAATTTCGCAATCAATTCAAAATGGCTGACTTCCTGTCGGGTTTAGGTGCATGGTACCTACGGACTTTTTTTTAAGTCTGGACATGATACATGTGCCTACCAAGTTTCGTACGTCTAGGACAAACGTACGGCCGTGAGTATTTTTTTGAAATTTTGTAGGGGGCGCTATCGAGCCATTTTGCCACACCCATGCGCGAGACCCATAAAATATGTAATTTTTCGCCACTTCTGACGCGTGTGCAAAGTTTGGTGAGTTTTCGAGCACGTTTAGGCCCTCAAAAATGGAATTCTTTCGGAGGAAAAATAATAATAATTAAAACTGCAAGCAGTGATGAGCGGGCCCTCGCCTCCGTGTGCAAGTCGGGGTGTGCCGCAGCCGCGGGACATGTAGACGTCCTCAGGCCTGGACTCTCGTCCAGCATGTGAAATCCGGTGTAGATCGGACAACGTACGCTCAAGTTCACACAACTTCCTGTCGCCAGTAGGTGGCGCTATGACTATGACTCCTAATCGGCCTGTAGATGTCCTCAGACCTGGACTCTGGTCCAGCACGTGAAATCCGGTGCAGATCGGACAATGTACGCTCAAGTTCTCACAACTTCCTGCCGCCAGTAGGTGGCGCTATGACTATAACTGAATATCGACCTGTAGATGTATTCAGGCCTGGACTCTAGTCAAACGTTTCAAATTTGGGCCAGATGTGACCACGTACAGTCGCGTTACAACCCACTTCCTGTTTCGTGTCACCAGTAGGTGGCGCAATGACTATTGCTCCTAATCGGCCTGTAGATGTCCTCAGGCCCGGACTCTGGTCCAGCACGTGAAATCTGGTGCTGATCGGACGACGTAAACTCAAGTTAACGCAGCTTCCTGTTTCATGGCGAAACATCGAAATTCGACGCCACGCCACGCCCACGCCGTGTGACGAAAACTCAAGCTTTTGATAACTTTTCATCGTCAAACTCTTTTATACACGCTGACCAAGTTTGACGTGAATCCGATCAACCGCCTAGGAGGAGTTCGTTAAAGTACGACCCCTGCAAATTCACACAACTTCCTGTCGCCAGTAGGTGGCGCTATGACTATAACCGAATATCGGCACGTAGATGTGTTCAGGCCGGGACTCTCATCAAACGTGTGAAGTTTGGTCCAGATTTGACAATGTACAGGCCAGTTACAAGCCACTTCCTGTTTCGTGGCGAAACGTGGAAATTTGACGCCTAGCCACGCCCACGCCGTGTGACGAAAACTCAAGCTTTTGATAACTTTTCATCGTCCAGGTCTTTTATACACGCTGACCTAGTTTGACGTGGATCCGATGAACCGCCTAGGAGGAGTTCGTTAAAGTACGACCCCTGCAAACGCCCAAAAACGCCCAAAAATGTCGCAATCAATTCAAAATGGCCGACTTCCTGTTGGGTTTAGGCCAGGGCTCCAAGAGACTTTTTTTTAAGTCTGGACATTATACATGTGCCTACCAAGTTTCGTCCGTCTAGCTGAAATAGAAAGGCGGGGGCTTTGGTTTTGAAATTTTGTAGGGGGCGCTATTGAGCCATTTTGCCACGCCCATGTCCAAGACCCATAAAATATCAAATTTTTCGCCACTTCTGATGTGTGTGCAAAGTTGCACAACTTTTCGAGCACGTTTAGCCCCTCAAAAATGCGATCATATTGTAAAAATAAAAATCGTAATAATAATTCCTTCAGTTTCAATAGGGCTTCGCACGAGGTCGTGCTCGGGCCCTAATTAAAACTGCAAGCAGTGATGAGCGGGCCCTCGCCTCTGTGTGCAAGTCGGGGTGTGTTGCAGCCGCGGGACATGTAGATGTCCTCAGGCTTGGACTCTCGTCCCTCATGTGAAATCCGGTGCAGATCGGACAACGTACGCTCAAGTTCACACAACTTCCTGTCGCCAGTAGGCGGCGCTATGGCTATAACCGAATATCGGCACGTAGACGCGTTCAGGCCGGGACTCTCATCCGACATGTGAAGTTTGGGCCAGATGTGACCATGTACAGTGGTGTTACAAGCCACTTCCTGTTTCGTGGCGAAACACAGAAATTCGGCGCCACGCCACGCCCACGCCGTGTGACGAAAACTCACAGTTCGCACAACTTTGCATCGTCGAGGTCTTTTATACATGCTGACTGAGTTTGACGCGGATCCGATCATTCGCCTAGGACGAGTTCGTTAAAGTACGACCCCTGCAAACGCCCCAAAACGCCCCAAAATGTCGCACTCAATTCAAAATGGCGGACTTCCTGTCGGGTTTAGGCGCATGGTACCTACGGACTTTTTTTTAAGTCTGGACACGATACACGTGCCTACCAAGTTTCGTAGGTCTAGGACAAACGTACGGCCGTGAGTATTTTTTTGAAATTTGTAGGGGGCGCTATCGAGCCATTTTGCCACACCCATGCGCGAGACCCATAAAATATCAAATTTTTCACCACTTCTGACGCGTGTGCAAAGTTTCGCAACTTTTCGAGCACGTTTAGGCCCTCAAAAGTCCAATTTTCATTAGCGACTAAAAAAAAGAATAATAATAATAATTCCTTCAGTTTCAATAGGGCTTCGCACGAGGTCGTGCTCGGGCCCTAATTAAAACTGCAAGCAGTGATGAGCGGGCCCTCGCCTCTGTGTGCAAGTCGGGGTGTGTTGCAGCCACGGGACATGTAGATGTCCTCAGGCCTGGACTCTTGTCCCTCATGTGAAATCTGGGGCAGATGGGACAATGTACGCTCAAGATCACACAACTTCCTGTCGCCAGTAGGTGGCGCTATGACTATAACCGAATATCGGCATGTAGATGTCCTCAGGCCTGGACTCTAGTCAAACGTGTGAAGTTTGGGCCAGATGTGACCACGTAGAGTCGCGTTACAACCCACTTCCTGTTTGGTGTCGCCAGTAGGTGGCGCAATGCCTATGACTCCCAATCGGCCTGTAGATATCCTCAGGCCTGGACTCTGGACCAGCATGTGAAATCCGGTGCCGATCGGACGACGTAAACTCAAGTTAACGCAGCTTCCTGTTTCTAGGCGAAACATCGAAATTCGCCGCGCCGCCATGGCAACGCCGTTCGACGAATGCTCCCGATCTTCACCACGAAGCGTCATCAAGGTCCTATGGCTTTTCTGACCACATTTGAGGTGGATCTGGCCAACCTGCTGGGAGTAGTACACCACAGTATAAAACATGTCATTTCCTGTCGCCAGTAGGTGGCCCTATGACTATGACCGAATATCGGCACGTAGATTTGTTCAGGCCGGGACTCTCATGCAGCGTGTGAAGTTTGGTCCAGATATGACCATGTACAGGCCAGTTATAAGCCACTTCCTGTTTCGTGGCGAAACGTGGAAATTCGCCGCCTCACCACGCCCACGCCGTGTGACGAAAACTCAAGCTTTTGATAACTTTTCATCGTCCAGCTCTTTTATACACGCTGACCGAGTTTGACGCGGATCCGATCATTCGCCTAGGACGAGTTCGTTAAAGTACGACCCCTGCAAACGCCCAAAAACGCCCCAAAATGTGGCACTCAATTCAAAATGGCGGACTTCCTGTCGGGTTTAGGCCAGGGCACCAAGAGGCTTTTTTTTAAGTCTGGACATGATACATGTGCATACCAAGTTTCGTACGTCTAGGTGAAACAGAAAGGTGGGGGCTTTTGTTTTGAAATTTTGTAGGGGGCGCTATCGAGCCATTTTGCCACGCCCATGTCCAAGACCCATAAAATATCAAATTTTTCGCCACTTCTGACTGGTGTGAAAAGTTTGGTCCGTTTTCGAGCACTTTTAGCCCCTCAAAAATGCGATTTAAGAGTCAGAATAAAGATAATAATAATAATAATAATAATAATTCCTTCAGTTTCAATAGGGCTTCGCACGAAGTCGTGCTCGGGCCCTAATTAAAACTGCAAGCAGTGATGAGCGGGCCCTCGCCTCCGTGTGCAAGTCGGGGTGTGCTGCAGCCGCGGGGCATGTAGACGTCCTCAGGCCTGGACTCTCGTCCAGCATGTGAAATCCGGTGCAGATCGGACAAGGTACGCTCAAGTTCACACAACTTCCTGTCGGCAGTAGGTGGCGCTATGACTATGACTCCTAATCGGCCTGTAGATGTCCTCAGACCTGGACTCTGGTCCAGCACGTGAAATCCGGTGCAGATCGGACAACGTACGCTCAAGTTCTCACAACTTCCTGTCGCCAGTAGGTGGCGCTATGACTATAACTGAATATCGGCCTGTAGATGTATTCAGGGCTGGACTCTAGTCAAACGTGTCAAATTTGGGCCAGATGTGACCACGTAGAGTCGCATTACAACCCATTTCCTGTTTCGTGTCGCCAGTAGGTGGCGCAATGCCTATGACTCCCAATCGGCCTGTAGATGTCCTCAGGCCTGGACTCTGGACCAGCATGTGAAATCAGGTGCTGATCGGACGACGTAAACTCAAGTTAACGCAGCTTTTTGTTTCACGGCGAAACATCGAAATTCGCCGTGCCGCCATAGCAACGCCGTGCGACGAATGCTCCCGATCTTCACCACTGAGTGTCATCATGGTCCTACGGCTTTTCTGACCACATTTGAGGTGGATCTGGCCAACCCGCTGGGAGTAGTACACCACAGTATAAAACATGTCATTTCCTGTCGCCAGTAGGTGGCGCTATGACTATGACCGAATACTGGCACGTAGATGTGTTCAGGCCGGGACTCTCATGCAGCGTGTGAAGTTTGGTCCAGATATGACCATGTACAGGCCAGTTATAAGCCACTTCCTGTTTCGTGGCGAAACGTGGAAATTCGCCGCCTCACCACGCCCACGCCGTGTGACGAAAACTCAAGCTTTTGATAACTTTTCATCGTCAAGGTCTTTTATACACGCTGACCGAGTTTGACGTGGATCCGATCATCCGCCTAGGACGAGTTCGTTAAAGTACGACCCCTGCAAACGCCCCAAAACGCCCCAAAATGTGGCACTCAATTCAAAATGGCGGACTTCCTGTCGGGTTTAGGCGCATGGTACCTATGGACTTTTTTTTAAGTCTGGACACGATACACGTGCCTACCAAGTTTCGTACGTCTAGGACAAACGTACGGCCGTGAGTATTTTTTTGAAATTTGTAGGGGGCGCTATCGAGCCGTTTTGCCACACCCATGCGCGAGACCCATAAAATATCAAATTTTTCGCCACTTCTGACGCGTGTGCAAAGTTTGGTCCGTTTTCGAGCACGTTTAGCCCCTCAAAAGCCCGATTTATTTGTCCGAGTAAGAAGAAGAAGAAGAAAAATAATAATAATAATAATTCCTTCAGTTTCAATAGGGCTTCGCACGAAGTCGTGCTCGGGCCCTAATTAAAACTGCAAGCAGTGATGAGCGGGCCCTCGCCTCCGTGTGCAAGTCGGGGCGTGTTGCAGCCGCGGGATATGTAGATGTCCTCAGGCATGGAGTCTTGTCCAGCATGTGAAATCTGGTGCAGATCGGACAACGTACGCTCAAGTTCACACAACTTCCTGTCGCCAGTAGGTGGCGCTGTAACTATAACCGAATATCGGCACGTAGACGCGTTCAGGCCGGGACTCTCATCCAACGTGTGAAGTTTGGTCCAGATTTGACCATGTACAGGCCAGTTACAAGCCACTTCCTGTTTCGTGGCGAAACGTGGAAATTTGACTCCTAGCCACGCCCACGCCGTGTGACGAAAACTCAAGCTTTTGATAACTTTTCATCGTCCAGGTCTTTTATACACGCTGACCAAGTTTGACGTGGATCCGATCAATTGCCTAGGAGGAGTTCGTTAAAGTACGACCCCTGCAAATGGCAAAATACGCCCAAAAATGTCACAATACATTCAAAATGGCCGACTTCCTGTCGGGTTTAGGCCAGGGCACCAAGAGACTTTTTTTTAAGTCTGGACATGATACACGTGCCTACCAAGTTTCGTCCGTCTAGCTGAAATAGAAAGGCGGGGGCTTTGGTTGTGAAACTTTGTAGGGGGCGCTATCGAGCCATTTTTCCACGCCCATGTCCAAGACCCATAAAATATCAAATTTTTCGCGACTTCTGACGTGTGTGCACAGTTTGGTGAGTTTTCGAGCACCTTTAGCCCCTCAAAAATGCGATCTAAGAGTCAGAATAAAGATCGTAAGAATAATAATTCCTTCAGTTTCAATAGGGCTTCGCACGAAGTCGTGCTCGGGCCCTAATAATAATAATTCCTTCAGTTTCAATAGGGCTTCGCACGAAGTCGTGCTCGGGCCCTAATAATAATAATAATAATAATAATAATAATAATTCCTTCAGTTTCAATAGGGCTTCGCACGAAGTCGTGCTCGGGCCCTAACAAGCAGTGATGAGCGGGCCCTCGCCTCCGTGTGCAAGTCGGGGCGTGTTGCAGCCGCGGGACATGTAGATGTCTTCAGGCATGGAGTCTTGTCCAGCATGTGAAATCTGGTGCAGATCGGACAATGTATGCTCAAGTTCACACAACTTCCTGTCGCCAGTAGGTGGCGCTGTGACTATAACCGAATATCGGCATGTAGATGTCGTCAGGCCTGGACACTTGTCAAACGTGTGAAGTTTGGGCCAGATTTGACCATGTACAGTCACGTTACAACCCACTTCCTGTTTCATGTCACCAATAGGTGGCGCTATGAGTATGACTCCCAATCGGCCTGTAGATGTCCTCAGGCCTGGACTCTCGTCCAGCATGTGAAATCTGGTGCAGATCGGACGACGTACACTCAAGTTATTGCAGCTTCCTGTTTCACGGCGAAACATCGAAATTCGCCGCGCCGCCAGGGCAACGCCGTGTGACGAAAACTCAAGCTTTTGATAACTTTTCATCGTCGAGGGCTTTTATACACGCTGACTAAGTTTGACGTGGATCCGATCAACCGCCTAGGAGGAGTTCGTTAAAGTACGACCCCTGCAAATTCACACAGCTTCCTGTCGCCAGTAGGTGGCGCTATGACTATAACCGAATATCGGCACATAGATGTGTTCAGGCCGGGACTCTCATCCAACGTGTGAAGTTTGGTCCAGATTTGACCATGTACAGGCCAGTTACAAGCCACTTCCTGTTTCGTGGCGAAACACGGAAATTCGACGCCACGCCACGCCCACGCCGTGTGACGAAAACTCAAGCTTTTGATAACTTTTCATCGTCGAGGTCTTTTATACACGCTGACCGAGTTTGACGCGGATCCGATCATTCGCCTAGGAGGAGTTCGTTAAAGTACGACCCCTGCAAATGCCCAAAAACGGCCAAAAATGTCGCAATCAATTCAAAATGGCCGACTTCCTGTCGGGTTTAGGCGCATGGTACCTATGGACTTTTTTTTAAGTCTGGACACGATACACGTGCCTACCAAGTTTCGTACGTCTAGGGGAAACGTACGGCGAGGAGTATTTTTTTGAAATTTTGTAGGGGGCGCTATCGAGCCGTTTTGCCACACCCATGCGCGAGACCCATAAAATATCAAATTTTTCGCCACTTCTGATGCGTGTGCAAAGTTGCGCAACTTTCCGAGCACGTTTAGGCCCTCAAAAGTCCGATTTTCGTTAGCGAAGAAGAAAAAGAATAATAATTCCTTCAGTTTCAATAGGGCTTCGCACGAAGTCGTGCTCGGGCCCTAATAATAATTCCTTCAGTTTCAATAGGGCTTCGCACGAAGTCGTGCTCGGGCCCTAACAAGCAGTGATGAGCGGGCCCTCGCCTCCGTGTGCAAGTCGGGGCGTGCTGCAGCCGCGGGGCATGTAGATGTCCTCAGGCCTGGACTCTCGTCCAGCACGTGAAATCCGGTGCAGATCGGACAACGTACGCTCAAGTTCACACAACTTCCTGTCGCCAGTAGGCGGCGCTATGGCTATAACCGAATATCGGCACGTAGACGCGTTCAGGCCGGGACTCTCATCCGACATGTGAAGTTTGGGCCAGATTTGACCACGTAGAGTCGCGTTACAACCCACTTCCTGTTTGGTGTCGCCAGTAGGTGGCGCAATGCCTATGACTCCCAATTGGCCTGTAGATGTCCTCAGGCCTGGACTCTGGACCAGCATGTGAAATTTGGTGCTGATCGGACGACGTAAACTCAAGTTAACGCAGCTTCCTGTTTCACGGCGAAGCATCGAAATTCGCCGCGCCGCCATGGCAACGCCGTGCGACGAACGCTCCCGATCTTCATCACGAAGCGTCATCAAGGTCCTACGGCTTTTCTGACCACATTTGAGGTGGATCTGGTCAACCCGCTAGTAGTAGCACACCCCAGTATAAAACATGTCGTTTCCTCTCGCCAGTAGGTGGCGCTATGACTATAACCGAATATCGGCACGTAGACGCGTTCAGGCCGGGACTCTCATCAAACGTGTGAAGTTTGGTCCAGATATGACCATGTACAGGCCAGTTACAAGCCACTTCCTGTTTCGTGGCGAAACACGGAAATTCGACACCACGCCACGCCCACGCCGTGTGACGAAAACTCAAGCTTTTGATAACTTTTCATCGTCCAGCTCTTTTATACACGCTGACCGAGTTTGATGCGGATCCGATGAACCGCCTAGGAGGAGTTCGTTAAAGTACGACACCTGCAAACGCCCAAAAACGCCCAAAAATGTCGCAATCAATACAAAATGGCCGACTTCCTGTCGGGTTTAGGCGCATGGTACCTACGGACTTTTTTTTAAGTCTGGACATGATACACGTGCCTACCAAGTTTCGTACGTCTAGGACAAACGTACGGCCGTGAGTATTTTTTTGAAATTTTGTAGGGGGCGCTATCGAGCCGTTTTGCCACACCCATGCGCGAGACCCATAAAATATATAATTTTTCGCCACTTCTGACGCGTGTGCAAAGTTTGGTGAGTTTTGGAGCACGTTTAGCCCCTCAAAAGTCCGATTTTTTTGTCCGAGTAAGAAGAAGAAGAAAAATAATAATAATTAAAACTGCAAGCAGTGATGAGCGGGCCCTCGCCTCCGTGTGCAAGTCGGGGTGTGCTGCAGCCGCGGGGCATGTAGACGTCCTCAGGCCTGGACTCTCGTCCAGCATGTGAAATCCGGTGCAGATCGGACAACGTACGCTCAAGTTCACACAACTTCCTGTCGCCAGTAGGTGGCGCTATGACTATGACTCCTAATCGGCCTGTAGATGCCCTCAGACCTGGACTCTGGTCCAGCACGTGAAATCCGGTGCAGATCGGACAATGTACGCTCAAGTTCTCACAACTTCCTGTCGCCAGTAGGTGGCGCTATGACTATAACTGAATATCGACCTGTAGATGTATTCAGGCCTGGACTCTAGTCAAACGTGTCAAATTTGGGCCAGATGTGACCACGTACAGTCGCGTTACAACCCACTTCCTGTTTCGTGTCACCAGTAGGTGGCGCAATGACTATTGCTCCTAATCGGCCTGTAGATATCCTCAGGCCTGGACTCTTGTCCAGCATGTGAAATCTGGTGCTGATGGGACGACGTAAACTCAAGTTAACGCAGCTTCCTGTTTCATGGCGAAACATCGAAATTCGACGCCACGCCACGCCCACGCTGTGTGACGAAAACTCAAGCTTTTGATAACTTTTCATCGTCAAACTCTTTTATACACGCTGACCAAGTTTGACGTGAATCCGATCAACCGCCTAGGAGGAGTTCGTTAAAGTACGACCCCTGCAAATTCACACAGCTTCCTGTCGCCAGTAGGTGGCGCTATGACTATAACCGAATATCGGCACGTAGACGTGTTCAGGCCGGGACTCTCATCAAACGTGTGAAGTTTGGTCCAGATTTGACAATGTACAGGCCAGTTACAAGCCACTTCCTGTTTCGTGGCGAAACATGGAAATTTGACGCCTAGCCACGCCCACGCCGTGTGACGAAAACTCAAGCTTTTGATAACTTTTCATCGTCAAACTGTTTTATACACGCTGACTGAGTTTGACGCGGATCCGATCAACCGCCTAGGAGGAGTTCGTTAAAGTACGACCCCTGCAAACGCCCAAAAACGCCCCAAAATGTCGCAATCAATTCAAAATGGCCGACTTCCTGTCGGGTTTAGGCGCATGGTACCTATGGACTTTTTTGTAAGTCTGGACATGATACACGTGCCTACCAAGTTTCGTACGTCTAGGACAAACGTACGGCCGTGAGTATTTTTTTGAAATTTTGTAGGGGGCGCTATCGAGCCGTTTTGCCACACCCATGCGCGAGACCCCTAAAATATATAATTTTTCGCCACTTCTGACGCGTGTGCAAAGTTGCGCAACTTTCCGAGCACGTTTAGGCCCTCAAAAGTCCGATTTATTTGTCCGGCGAAAAATAAAAAGAAAAAGAAAAAGAATAATAATAATTCCTTCAGTTTCAATAGGGCTTCGCACGAAGTCGTGCTCGGGCCCTAATTAAAACTGCAAGCAGTGATGAGCGGGCCCTCGCCTCCGTGTGCAAGTCGGGGCGTGTTGCAGCCGCGGGACATGTAGATGTCCTCAGGCCTGGACTCTCGTCCCTCATGTGAAATCCGGTGCAGATCGGACAACGTACGCTCAAGTTCACACAACTTCCTGTCGCCGGTAGGCGGCGCTATGGCTATAACCGAATATCGGCACGTAGACGCGTTCAGGCCGGGACTCTCATCCGACATGTGAAGTTTGGGCCAGATTTGACCATGTACAGTCACGTTACAACCCACTTCCTGTTTCGTGTCGCCAGTAGGTGGCGCAATGCCTATGACTCCTAATCGGCCTGTAGATGTCCTCAGGCCTGGACTCTTGACCAGCATGTGAAATCTGGTGCAGATCGGACGATGTAAACTCAAGTTATCGCAGCTTCTTGTTTCATGGCGAAACATCGAAATTCGCCGCGCCGCCATGGTAACGCCGTGCGATGAAAGCTCCCTACCTTCACCATGAAGCGTCATCAAGGTCCTACGGCTTTTCTGACCACATTTGAGGTGGCTCTGGTCAACCAGCTAGGAGTAGCACACCCCAGTATAAAACATGTCATTTCCTGTCGCCAGTAGGTGGCGCTATGACTATAACCGAATATCGACACGTAGACGTGTTCAGGCCGGGACTCTCATCAAACCTGTGAAGTTTCGGCCAGATGTGACCATGTACAGTGGTGTTACAACCCACTTCCTGTTTCGTGGCGAAACGTGGAAATTCGACGCCACGCCACGCCCACGCCGTGTGACGAAAACTCAAGCTTTTGATAACTTTTCATCGTCGAGGTCTTTTATACACGCTGACCGAGTTTGACGCGGATCCGATGAGCCGCCTAGGAGGAGTTCGTTAAAGTACGACCACTGCAAACAGTCAAAAACGCCCCAAAATGTTGCAATCAATTCAAAATGGCGGACTTCCTGTCGGGTTTAGGTGCATGGTACCTATGGACTTTTTTTTAAGTCTGGACACGATACACGTGCCTACCAAGTTTCGTACGTCTAGGGGAAACGTACGGCCGTGAGTATTTTTTTGAAATTTGTAGGGGGCGCTATCGAGCCATTTTGCCACACCCATGCGCGAGACCCATATAATATATAAATTTTCGCCAGTTCTGACGCGTGTGCAAAGTTTGGTGAGTTTTCGAGCACGTTTAGGCCCTCAAAAGGCCGATTTATTTGGAGGAAAAATAATAATAATAATTCCTTCAATTTCAATAGGGCTTCGCACGAAGTCGTGCTCGGGCCCTAATTAAAACTGCAAGCAGTGATGAGCGGGCCCTCGCCTCTGTGTGCAAGTCGGGGTGTGTTGCAGCCGCGGGGCATGTAGATGTCCTCAGGCATGGAGTCTTGTCCAGCATGTGAAATCCGGTGCAGATCGGACAATGTACGCTCAAGTTCACACAACTTCCTGTCTCCAGTAGGTGGCGCTATGACTATAACCGAATATCGGCACGTAGACGTGTTCAGGCCGGGACCGTTATCAAACCTGTGAAGTTTGGGGCAGATTTGACCATGTACAGTGGCGTTACAACCCACTTCCTGTTTCCTCTCGCCAATAGGTGGCGCAATGACTATAACGGAATATCGGCACGTATATGTCGTCAGGCCTGGACACTAGTCAAACATGTGAAGTTTGGGCCAGATTTGACCACGTACAGCCACGTTACAACCCACTTCCTGTTTCGTGTCACCAGTAGGTGGCGCAATGACTATGGCTCCTAATAGGCCTGTAGATGTCCTCAGGCCTGGACTCTTGTCCAGCATGTGAAGTCTGGTGCAGATCGGACGACGTAAACTCAACTTAACGCAGCTTCCTGTTTCACGGCGAAACAACGAAATTTGCCGCGCCGCCAGGGCAACGCCGTGCGACGAAAACTCAAGCTTTTGATAACTTTTCATCGTCGAGGGCTTTTATACACGCTGACTAAGTTTGACGTGGATCCGATCAACCGCCTAGGAGGAGTTCGTTAAAGTACGACCCCTGCAAATTCACACAGCTTCCTGTCGCCAGTAGGTGGCGCTATGACTATAACCGAATATCGGCACGTAGACGCGTTCAGGCCGGGACTCTCATCAAACCTGTGAAGTTTCGGCCAGATGTGACCACGTACAGTGGTGTTACAACCCACTTCCTGTTTCGTGGCGAAACGTGGAAATTCGCCGCCTCACCACGCCCACGCCG
Source organism: Centroberyx affinis (assembly GCF_046629955.1). Classification (NCBI taxonomy): domain Eukaryota; kingdom Metazoa; phylum Chordata; class Actinopteri; order Beryciformes; family Berycidae; genus Centroberyx; species Centroberyx affinis. The sequence continues at coordinate 89,483 of NW_027282390.1, read as the reverse complement.
TGTGACGAAAACTCAAGCTTTTGATAACTTTTCATCCTCAAGGTCTTTTATACACGCTGACCGAGTTTGACGTGGATCCGATCATTCGCCTAGGACGAGTTCGTTAAAGTACGACCCCTGCAAACGGCCAAAAACGCCCCAAAATGTGGCACTCAATTCAAAATGGCGGACTTCCTGTCGGGTTTAGGCGCATGGTACCTACGGATTTTTTTTTAAGTCTGGACACGATACACGTGCCTACCAAGTTTCGTACGTCTAGGACAAACGTACGGCCGTGAGTATTTTTTTGAAATTTTATAGGGGGCGCTATTGAGCCATTTTGCCACACCCATGCGCGAGACCCTTAAAATATATAATTTTTCGCCACTTCTGACGCGTGTGCAAAGTTTGGTGCGTTTTCGAGCACGTTTAGCCCCTGAAAAGTCTGATTTTTTTGTCCGACTAAGAATAAGAAAAATAAAAAAAACAAGCAGTGATGAGCGGGCCCTCGCCTCCGTGTGCAAGTCGGGGCATGCTGCAGCCGCGGGGCATGTAGACGTCCTCAGGCCTGGACTCTCGTCCAGCATGTGAAATCCGGTGCAGATCGGACAACGTACGCTCAATTCACACAACTTCCTGTCGCCAGTAGGCGGCGCTATGGCTATAACCGAATATCGGCACGTAGACGCGTTCAGGCCGGGACTCTCATCCGACATGTGAAGTTTGGGTCAGATTTGACCATGTACAGTCGCGTTACAACCCACTTCCTGTTTCATGTCGCCAGTAGGTGGCGCAATCACAATTACTCCTAATCGGCGTGTAGATGTCCTCAGGCCTGTACTCTGGTCCAGCATGTGAAATCTGGTGCAGATCGGACAATGTAAGCTCAAGTTAACGCAGCTTCCTGTTTCACGGCGAAACATCGAAATTCGCCGTGCCGCCATAGCAACGCCGTGCGACGAATGCTCCCGATCTTTACCACTGAGCGTCATCAAGGTCCTACGGCTTTTCTGACCACATTTGAGGTGGATCTGGCCAACCCGCTGGGAGTAGTACACCACAGTATAAAACATGTCATTTCCTGTCGCCAGTAGGCGGCGCTATGACTATGACCAAATATCGGCACGTAGACGCGTTCAGGCCGGGACTCTCATGCAGCGTGTGAAGTTTGGTCCAGATGTGACCATGTACTGGCCAGTTACAAGGCACTTCCTGTTTCGTGGCGAAACGTGGAAATTCGCCGCCTCACCACGCCCACGCCGTGTGACGAAAACTCAAGCTTTTGATAACTTTTCATCGTCCAGTTCTTTTATACACGCTGACCGAGTTTGACGCGGATCCGATCATTCGCCTAGGACGAGTTTGTTAAAGTACGACCCCTGCAAACGGCCAAAAACGCCCCAAAATGTGGCACTCAATTCAAAATGGCGGACTTCCTGTGGGGTTTAGGCGCATGGTACCTACGGACTTTTTTTTAAGTCTGGACACGATACACGTGCCTACCAAGTTTCGTACGTGTAGGACAAACGTACGGCCGTGAGTATTTTTTTGAAATTTGTAGGGGGCGCTATCGAGCCATTTTGCCACCCCCATGCGCGAGACCCATAAAATATATAATTTTTCGCCACTTCTGACGCGTGTGCAAAGTTTCGCAACTTTCCGAGAACGTTTAGGCCCTCAAAAGTCCGATTTATTTGGCCTAAGAAAAATAATAATAATAATTAAAACTGCAAGCAGTGATGAGCGGGCCCTCGCCTCCGTGTGCAAGTCGGGGTGTGTCGCAGCCGCGGGACATGTAGACGTCCTCAGGCCTGGACTCTCGTCCCTCATGTGAAATCCGGTGCAGATCGGACAAAGTAAGCTCAAGTTCACACAACTTCCTGTCGCCAGCAGGCGGCGCTATGGCTATAACCGAATATCGGCACGTAGAAGCGTTCAGGCCGGGACTCTCATCCGACATGTGAAGTTTGGGCCAGATTTGACCACGTAGAGTCGCGTTACAGCCCACTTCCTGTTTGGTGTCGCCAGTAGGTGGCGCAATGCCTATGACTCCCAATCGGCCTGTAGATGTCCTCAGGCCTGGACTCTGGACCAGCATGTGAAATCTGGTGCCGATCGGACGACGTAAACTCAAGTTAACGCAGCTTCTTGTTTCTAGGCGAAACATCGAAATTCGCTGCGCCGCCATGGCAACGCCGTTCGACGAACGCTCCCGATCTTCACCACGAAGCGTCATCAAGGTCCTATGGCTTTTCTGACCACATTTGAGGTGGATCTGGTCAACCCGCTAGTAGTAGCACACCCCAGTATAAAACATGTCATTTCCTGTCGCCAGTAGGTGGCGCTATGACTATGACAGAATATCGACACGTTGACGTGTTCAGGCCGGGACTCTCATGCAGCGTGTGAAGTTTGGTCCAGATTTGACCATGTACAGGCCAGTTACCAGCCACTTCCTGTTTCGTGGCGAAACGTGGAAATTCGCCGCCTCACCACGCCCACGCCGTGTGACGAAAACTCAAGCTTTTGATAACTTTTCATCGCCGAGGTCTTTTATACACGCTGACCAAGTTTGACGTGGATCCGATCAACCGCCTAGGAGGAGTTCGTTAAAGTACGACCCCTGCAAATGGCCAAAAACGTCCAAAAATGTCAAAATGGCCGACTTCCTGTCGGGTTTAGGCACATGGTACCTACAGACTTTTTTTTAGGTCTGGACACGATACACGTGCCTACCAAGTTTCGTACGTCTAGGGGAAACGTACGGCGAGGGATCGTCTGTAGGGGGCGCTATCGAGCCATTTTGCCACACCCATGCGCGAGACCCATAAAATATATAATTTTTCGCCACTTCTGATGCGTGTGCGAAGTTCGGTGAGTTTTCGAGCACGTTCAGGCCCTCAAAAGTCCGATTTATTTGAGCGAAGAAGAAAAACAAAAATAATAATAATAATTCCTTCAATTTCAATAGGGCTTCGCACGAAGTCGTGCTCGGGCCCTAATAATAATAATAATAATTCCTTCAGTTTCAATAGGGCTTCGCACGATGTCGTGCTCGGGCCCTAATAATAATAATTCCTTCAATTTCAATAGGGCTTCGCACGAAGTCGTGCTCGGGCCCTAATTAAAACTGCAAGCAGTGATGAGCGGGCCCTCGCCTCCGTGTGCAAGTCGGGGTGTGTTGCAGCCGCGGGACGTGTAGACGTCCTCTGGCCTGGACTCTTGTCCCTCATGTGAAATCCGGTGCAGATCGGACAACGTACGCTCAAGTTCACACAACTTCCTGTCGCCAGTAGGCGGCGCTATGGCTATAACAGAATATCGGCACGTAGACGCGTTCAGGCCGGGACTCTCATCCGACATGTGAAGTTTGGGCCAGATTTGACCACAGGCCTGGACTCTGGACCAGCAGGCGAAATCCGGTGCCGATCGGACGACGTAAACTCAAGTTAACGCAGCTTCGTGTTTTACGGCGAAGCATCGAAATTCGCCGCGCCGCCATGGCAACGCCGTGCGACGAACGCTCCCGATCTTCATCACGAAGCGTCATCAAGGTCCTACGGCTTTTCTGACCACATTTGAGGTGGATCTGGTCAACCCGCTGGGAGTAGCACACCACAGTATAAAACATGTCGTTTCCTGTCGCCAGTAGGTGGCGCTATGACTATAACCGAATATCGGCACGTAGACGCGTTCAGGCCGGGACTCTCATGCAGCGTGTGAAGTTTGGTCCAGATTTGACCATGTACAGTGGTGTTACAACCCACTTCCTGTTTCGTGGCGAAACACGGAAATTCGACGCCACGCCACGCCCACGCCGTGTGACGAAAACTCACAGTTCGCACAACTTTGCATCGTCCAGGTCTTTTATACACGCTGACCAAGTTTGACGTGGATCCGATGAGCCGCCTAGGAGGAGTTCGTTAAAGTACGACCCCTGCAAACGCCCAAAAACGCCCCAAAATGTCGCAATCAATTCAAAATGGCGGACTTCCTGTCGGGTTTAGGCGCATGGTACCTATAGACTTTTTTTTAAGTCTGGACATGATACACGTGCCTACCAAGTTTCGTACGTGTAGGACAAACGTACGGCGGGGGATACTCAGTTGAAATTTTGTAGGGGGCGCTATCGAGCCGTTTTGCCACACCCATGCGCGAGACCCATAAAATATCAAATTTTTCACCACTTCTGACCATGTGCAAAGTTTGGTCCGTTTTCGAGCACGTTTAGGTCCTCAAAAGTCCGATTTTCATTAGCGAAGGAGAAAAAGAATAATAATAATAATTAAAACTGCAAGCAGTGATGAGCGGGCCCTCGCCTCCGTGTGCAAGTCGGGGTGTGTCGCAGCCGCGGGACATGTAGACGTCCTCAGGCCTGGACTCTCGTCCCTCATGTGAAATCCGGTGCAGATCGGACAACGTATGCTCAAGTTCACACAACTTCCTGTCGCCAGTAGGCGGCGCTATGGCTATAACCGAATATCGTCACGTAGACGCGTTCAGGCCGGGACTCTCATCCGACATGTGAAGTTTGGGCCAGATGTGACCATGTACAGTGGTGTTACAAGCCACTTCCTGTTTCGTGGCGAAACACGGAAATTCGGCGCCATGCCACGCCCACGCCGTGTGACGAAAACTCACAGTTCGCACAACTTTGCATCGTCGAGGTCTGCTATACACGCTGACCGAGTTTGACGCGGATCCGATCATTCGCCTAGGACGAGTTCGTTAAAGTACGACCCCTGCAAACGGGCAGAAACGCCCCAAAATGTCGCACTCAATTCAAAATGGCGGACTTCCTGTCGGGTTTAGGCGCATGGTACCTACGGACTTTTTTTTAAGTCCGGACACGATACACGTGCCTACCAAGTTTCGTACGTGTAGGACAAACGTACGGCCGTGAGTATTTTTTTGAAATTTGTAGGGGGCGCTATCGAGCCATTTTGCCACACCCATGCCCAAGACCCATAAAATATAAAATTTTTCGCCACTTGTGACGCATGTGCAAAGTTTCGCAAGTTTCCGAGCACGTTTAGGCCCTCAAAAGTCCGATTTATTTGTCCAAGTAAGAAAAATAATAATAATAATAATAATAATAATAATAATAATAATAATAATTCCTTCAGTTTCAATAGGGCTTCGCACGAGATCTCGTGCTCGGGCCCAAATAATTCCTTCAATTTCAATAGGGCTTCGCACGAAGTCGTGCTCGGGCCCTAATAATAATAATAATTCCTTCAGTTTCAATAGGGCTTCGCACGAAGTCGTGCTCGGGCCCTAATAATAATAATAATAATAATAATTCCTTCAGTTTCAATAGGGCTTCGCACGAAGTCGTGCTCGGGCCCTAATTAAAACTGCAAGCAGTGATGAGCGGGCCCTCGCCTCTGTGTGCAAGTCGGGGTGTGTCGCAGCCGCGGGACATGTAGACGTCCTCAGGCCTGGACTCTCGTCCCTCATGTGAAATCCGGTGCAGATCTGACAACGTACGCTCAAGTTCACACAACTTCCCGTCGCCAGTAGGCGGCGCTATGGCTATAACCGAATATCGGCACGTAGACGCGTTCAGGCCGGGACTCTCATCCGACATGTGAAGTTTGGACCAGATTTGACCACGTAGAGTCGCGTTACAACCCACTTCCTGTTTGGTGTCGCCAGTAGGTGGCGCAATGCCTATGACTCCCAATCGGCCTGTAGATGTCCTCAGGCCTGGACTCTGGACCAGCATGTGAAATCGGGTGCCGATCGGACGACGTAAACTCAAGTTAACGCAGCTTCCTGTTTCTAGGCGAAACATTGAAATTCGCCGCGCCGCCATGGCAATGCCGTTCGACGAACGCTCCCGATCTTCACCACGAAGCGTCATCAAGGTCCTACGGCTTTTCTGACCACATTTTAGGTGGATCTGGTCAACCCGCTAGTAGTAGCACACCCCAGTATCAAACATGTCTTTTCCCGTCGCCAGTAGGTGGCGCTATGACTATAACCGAATATCGGCACGTAGACGTGTTCAGGCCGGGACTCTCATGCAGCGTGTGAAGTTTGGGCCAGATGTGACCATGTACAGGCCACTTACAAGCCACTTCCTGTTTCGTGGCGAAACGTGGAAATTCGTCACCTCACCACGCCCACGCCCTGTGACGAAAACTCAAGCTTTTGATAACTTTTCATCGTCCAGGTCTTTTATACACGCTGACCGAGTTTGACGCGGATCCGATCATTCGCCTAGGACGAGTTCGTTAAAGTACGACCCCTGCAAACGGCCAAAAACGCCCCAAAATGTCGCACTCAATTCAAAATGGCGGACTTCCTGTCGGGTTTAGGCGCATGGTACCTACGGACTTTTTTTTAAGTCTGGACACGATACACGTGCCTACCAAGTTTCGTACTTCTAGGGGAAACGTACGGCCGTGAGTATTTTTTTGAAATTTTGTAGGGGGCGCTATCGAGCCATTTTGCCACACCCATGCGCGAGACCCATAAAATATATAATTTTTCACCAGTTCTGACGCGTGTGCAAAGTTTCGCAACTTTCCTAGCACGTTTAGGCCCTCAAAAGTCCGATTTTTTTGTCCGTGTAAGAAAAATAATAATAATTAAAACTGCAAGCAGTGATGAGCGGGCCCTCGCCTCCGTGTGCAAGTCGGGGTGTGTTGCAGCCGCGGGACATGTAGATGTCCTCAGGCCTGGACTCTCGTCCCTCATGTGAAATCCGGTGCAGATCGGACAACGTACGCTCAAGTTCACACAACTTCCTGTCGCCAGTAGGCGGCGCTATGGCTATAACCGAATATCGTCACGTAGACGTGTTCAGGCCGGGACTCTCATCCGACGTGTGAAGTTTGGGCCAGATTTGACCACGTAGAGTCGCGTTACAACCCACTTCCTGTTTCCTCTCGCCAGTAGGTGGCGCAATGACTATAACTGAATATCGACCTGTAGATGTATTCAGGCCTGGACTCTAGTCAAACGTGTCAAATTTGGGCCAGATGTGACCACGTACAGTCGCGTTACAACCCACTTCCTGTTTCGTGTCACCAGTAGGTGGCGCAATGACTATTGCTCCTAATAGGCCTGTAGATGTCCTCAGGCCTGGACTCTTGTCCAGCATGTGAAATCTGGTGCTGATCGGACGACGTAAACTCAAGTTAACGCAGCTTCCTGTTTCATGGCGAAACATCAAAATTCGACGCCACGCCACGCCCACGCTGTGTGACGAAAACTCAAGCTTTTGATAACTTTTCATCGTCAAACTCTTTTATACACGCTGACCAAGTTTGACGTGAATCCGATCAACCGCCTAGGAGGAGTTCGTTAAAGTACGACCCCTGCAAATTCACACAGCTTCCTGTCGCCAGTAGGTGGCGCTATGACTATAACCGAATATCGGCACGTAGATATGTTCCGGCCGGGACTCTCATCAAACGTGTGAAGTTTGGTCCAGATTTGACAATGTACAGGCCAGTTACAAGCCACTTCCTGTTTCGTGGCGAAACGTGGAAATTTGACGCCTAGCCACGCCCACGCCGTGTGACGAAAACTCAAGCTTTTGATAACTTTTCATCGTCAAACTGTTTTATACACGCTGACCGAGTTTGACATGGATCCGATCAACCGCCTAGGAGGAGTTCGTTAAAGTACGACCCCTGCAAACGCCCAAAAACGCCCCAAAATGTCGCAATCAATTCAAAATGGCCGACTTCCTGTCGGGTTTAGGCGCATGGTACCTACGGACTTTTTTGTAAGTCTGGACATGATACACGTGCCTACCAAGTTTCGTACGTCTAGGACAAACGTACGGCCGTGAGTATTTTTTTGAAATTTTGTAGGGGGCGCTATCGAGCCGTTTTGCCACACCCATGTGCGAGACCCATAAAATATAAAATTTTTCGCCACTTCTGACGTGTGTGCAAAGTTTCGCAACTTTTCGTGCATGTTTAGGCCCTCAAAAGTGCGATTTTTTTGTCCGGCTAATAATAATAATAACAAGCAGTGATGAGCGGGCCCTCGCCTCCGTGTGCAAGTCGGGGCGTGCTGCAGCCGCGGGGCATGTAGACGTCCTCAGGCCTGGACTCTCGTCCAGCATGTGAAATCCGGTGCAGATCGGACAACGTACGCTGAAGTTCTCACAACTTCCTGTCGCCAGTAGGTGGCTCTATGACTATAACTGAATATCGGCCTGTAGATGTATTCAGGGCTGGACTCTAGTCAAACGTGTCAAATTTGGGCCAGATGTGACCACGTACAGTGGCGTTACAACCCACTTCCTGTTTGGTGTCGCCAGTAGGTGGCGCAATGCCTATGACTCCCAATCGGCCTGTAGATGTCCTCAGGCCTGGACTCTTGTCCAGCATGTGAAATCCGGTGCTAATCGGACGATGTAAACTCAAGTTAACGCAGCTTCCTGTTTGACGGCGAAACATGGAAATTCGCCGCGCCGCCATGGCAACGCCGTGCGACGAACGCTCCCGATCTTCACCACGAAGCGTCATCATGGTCCTACGGCTTTTCTGACCACATTTGAGGTGGATCTGGTTAACCCGCTAGTAGTAGCACACCCCAGTATAAAACATGTCATTTCCTGTCGCCAGTAGGTGGCGCTATGACTATGACCGAATATCGGCACGTAGATGTGTTCAGGCCGGGACTCTCATCAAACGTGTGAAGTTTGGTCCAGATTTGACCATGTACAGGCCAGTTACAAGCCACTTCCTGTTTCGTGGCGAAACGTGGAAATTCGCCGCCTCGCCACGCCCACGCCGTGTGACGAAAACTCAAGCTTTTGATAACTTTTCATCGTCCAGCTCTTTTATACACGCTGACCGAGTTTGACGCGGATCCGATCATTCGCCTAGGACGAGTTCGTTAAAGTACGACCCCTGCAAACGGCAAAAAACGTCCAAAAATGTCAAAATGGCCGACTTCCTGTTGGGTTTAGGCGCATGGTACCAATAGACTTTTTTTTAAGTCTGGACATGATACACGTGCCTACCAAATTTCGTACGTCTAGGGGAAACGTACGGCGAGGTATCGTTTGTAGGGGGCGCTATCGAGCCATTTTGCCACACCCATGCGCGAGACCCATAAAATATAAAATTTTTCGCCACTTCTGACGCGTGTGCAAAGTTTCGCAACTTTCCGAGCACGTTTAGGCCCTCAAAAGTCCGATTTTTTTGTCCGGCGAATAATAATAATAATAATAATAATAATTCCTTCAGTTTCAATAGGGCTTCGCACGAAGTCGTGCTCGGGCCCTAATTAAAACTGCAAGCAGTGATGAGCGGGCCCTCGCCTCTGTGTGCAAGTCGGGGTGTGCTGCAGCCGTGGCGTCGTTACCGGACACCAACCGGTCGACGTGGCCCACACCATGAAAATTCCATGTAAATCATGTGGCGATTGTCACACAAGGCTTACTTCCTGTCGCCAGTAGGTGGCGCAATGACTGTGACTCCCAATTGGCTTGTATATGTCCTCAGGCCTGGACTGTTGTCCAGCATGTGAAATCTGGTGCAGATCGGACAATGTAAGCTCAAGTTCACACAACTTCCTGTCGCCAGTAGGTGGCGCTATGACTATAATCGAATATCGGAATGTAGATGTGTTCAGGCCGGGACCGTTATCAAACCTGTGAAGTTTGGGGCAGATTTGACCATGTACAGTGGCGTTACAACCCACTTCCTGTTTCCTCTTGCCAGTAGGTGGCGCAATGACTATAACTGAATATCGGCATGTAGATGTCCTCAGGCCTGGACACTAGTCAAACGTGTGAAGTTTGGGCCAGATTTGACCATGTACAGTCACGTTACAACCTACTTCCTGTTTCATGTCACCAGTAGGTGGCGCAATGCCTATGACTCCTAATTGGCCTGTAGATGTCCTCAGGCCTGGACTCTTGTCCAGCATGTGAAATCTGGTGCAAATCGGACGATGTAAACTCAAGTTATCGCAGCTTCCTGTTTAACGGCGAAACATCGAAATTCGCCGCGCCACCAGGGCAACGCCGTGTGACGAAAACTCAAGCTTTTGATAACTTTTCATCATCGAGGTCTTTTATACACGCTGACCAAGTTTGACGTGGATCCGATCAACCGCCTAGGAGGAGTTCGTTAAAGTACGACCCCTGCAAATTCACACAGCTTCCTGTTGCCAGTAGGTGGCGCTATGACTATAACTGAATATTGGCATATAGACGTGTTCAGGCCGGGACTCTCATCCAACGTGTGAAGTTTGGTCCAGATTTGACCATGTACAGGCCAGTTACAAGCCACTTCCTGTTTCGTGGCGAAACACGGAAATTCGACGCCACGCCACGCCCACGCCGTGTGACGAAAACTCAAGCTTTTGATAACTTTTCATCATCAAACTCTTTTAAACACGCTGACCAAGTTTGACGTGGATCCGATCAACCGCCTAGGAGGAGTTCGTTAAAGTACGACCCCTGCAAACGGCCAAAAACGCCCCAAAATGTCGCAATCAATTCAAAATGGCCGACTTCCTGTTGGTTTTAGGTGCATGGTACCACCAGACTTTTTTTTAAGTCTGGACATGATACACGTGCCTACCAAGTTTCGTAAGTCTAGGACAAACGTACGGCGAGGGATACTCCGTTGAAATTTTGTAGGGGGCGCTATCGAGCCGTTTTGCCACGCCCATGAGCGAGACCCATAAAATATATAATTTTTCACCAGTTCTGACGCGTGTGCAAAGTTTGGTCCGTTTTCGAACACCTTTAGCCCCTCAAAAATGCAATCAAACACGCGGAATAATAATAATGACAAGAACGAAATACAATAGGGCTTCGCACGAGGTCGTGCTCGGGCCCTAATTAAAACTGCAAGCAGTGATGAGCGGGCCCTCGCCTCCGTGTGCAAGTCGGGGTGTGTCGCAGCCGCGGGACATGTAGATGTCCTCAGGCGTGGACTCTCGTCCCTCATGTGAAATCCGGTGCAGATCGGACAACGTACGCTCAAGTTCACAAAACTTCCTGTCGCCAGTAGGCGGCGCTATGGCTATAACCGAATATCGGCACGTAGACGCGTTCAGGCCGGGACTCTCATCCGACATGTGAAGTTTGGGCCAGATTTGACCACGTAGAGTCGCGTTACAACCCACTTCCTGTTTGGTGTCGCCAGTAGGTGGCGCAATGCCTGTGACTCCCAATCGGCCTGTAGATGTCCTCAGGCCTGGACTCTGGACCAGCATGTGAAATCGGGTGCCGATCGGACGACGTAAACTCAAGTTAACGCAGCTTCCTGTGTCACGGCGAAGCATCGAAATTCGCCGCGCCGCCATGGCAACGCCGTGCGACGAACGCTCCCGATCTTCATCACGAAGCGTCATCAAGGTCCTACGGCTTTTCTGACCACATTTGAGGTGGATCCGGCCAACCCGCTCGGAGTAGTACACCACAATATAAAACATGTCATTTCCTCTCGCCAGTAGGTGGCGCTATGACTATAACCGAATATCGGCACGTAGACGTGTTCAGGCCGGGACTCTCATGCAGCGTGTGAAGTTTGGGCCAGATGTGACCATGTACAGGCCAGTTACAAGCCACTTCCTGTTTCGTGGCGAAACACGGAAATTCGACGCCACGCCACGCCCACGCCCTGTGACGAAAACTCAAGCTTTTGATAACTTTTCATCGTCCAGGTCTTTTGTACATGCTGACCGAGTTTGACGCGGATCCGATCATTCGCCTAGGACGAGTTCGTTAAAGTACGACCCCTGCAAACGGCCAAAAACGCCCCAAAATGTCGCACTCAATTCAAAATGGCGGACTTCCTGTCAGGTTTAGGCACATGGTACCTACGGACTTTTTTTTAAGTCTGGACACGATACACGTGCCTACCAAGTTTCGTAGGTCTAGGACAAACGTACGGCCGTGAGTATTTTTTTTAAATTTGTAGGGGGCGCTATCGAGCCATTTTGCCACACCCATGCGCGAGACCCATAAAATATAAAATTTTTCGCCACTTCTGACGCGTGTGCAAAGTTTCGCAACTTTCCGAGCACGTTTAGGCCCTCAAAAGTCCGATTTTTTTGTCCGGCGAATAATAATAATAATAATTAAAACTGCAAGCAGTGATGAGCGGGCCCTCGCCTCCGTGTGCAAGTCGGGGTGTGTTGCAGCCGCGGGACATGTAGATGTCCTCAGGCCTGGACTCTTGTCCAGCATGTGAAATCCGGTGCATATCGGACAACGTACGCTCAAATTCACACAACTTCCTGTCGCCAGTAGGTGGCGCTATGACTATAACCGAATATCGGCACGTAGATGCGTTCAGGCCGGGACCGTTATCAAACCTGTGAAGTTTGGGGCAGATTTGACCATGTACAGTGGCGTTACAACCCACTTCCTGTTTCCTCTCGCCAGTAGGTGGCGCAACAACTATAACCGAATATCGGCACGTAGATGTCGTCAGGCCTGGACACTAGTCAAACGTGTGAAGTTTGGGCCAGATTTGACCATGTACAGTCACGTTACAACCCACTTCCTGTTTTATGTCACCAGTAGGTGGCGCAATGCCTATGACTCCTAATCGGCCTGTAGATGTCCTCAGGCCTGGACTCTTGTCCAGCATGTGAAATCTGGTGCAAATCGGACAATGTACACTCAAGTTATGGCAGCTTCCTGTTTCACGGCGAAACACCGAAATTCGCCGCGCCGCCAGGGCAACGCCGTGTGACGAAAACTCAAGCTTTTGATAACTTTTTATGGTCGAGGGCTTGTATACACGCTGACTAAGTTTGACGTGGATCCGATCAACCGCTTAGGAGGAGTTCGTTAAAGTACGACCCCTGCAAATTCACACAGCTTCCTGTCGCCAGTAGGTGGCGCTATGACTATAACCAAATATCGGCACGTAGACGTGTTCAGGTCGGGACTCTCATCAAACGTGTGAAGTTTCGGCTAGATGTGACCATGTACAGTGGCGTTACAACCCACTTCCTGTTTCGTGGCGAAACGTGGAAATTCGACGCCACGCCACGCCCACGCCGTGTGACGAAAACGCGAGCTTTTGATAACTTTTCATCGTCCAGGTCTGCTATACACGCTGACCAAGTTTGACGTGGATCCGATCAACCGCCTAGGAGGAGTTCGTTAAAGTACGACCCCCGTAAACGCCCAAAAACGCCCCAAAATGTGGCAATCAATTCAAAATGGCCAACTTCCTGTTGAGTTTAGGGCATGGCACCAAGAGACTTTTTTTTAAGTTTGGACATGATACACGTGCCTTCCAAGTTTCGTACATCTAGGGGAAACGTACGGCGCGTGCTACTTCGATGAAATTTTGTAGGGGGCGCTATCGAGCCATTTTGCCACAACCATGCGTGAGACCCCTAAAATATGTAAATTTTCACCAGTTCTGATGCATCTACAAAATAGCGCAACTTTCCAAGCACGTTTAGCCCCTCAAAAATGTGCGCAAACAATTAAAAGAAAAATCGTAATAATAATAATTCCTTCAGTTTCAATAGGGCTTCGCACGAAGTCGTGCTCGGGCCCTAATTCCTTCAGTTTCAATAGGGCTTCGCACGATGTCGTGCTCGGGCCCTAATAATAATAATAATAATAATAATAATTCCTTCAGTTTCAATAGGGCTTCGCACGAAGTCGTGCTCGGGCCCTAATAATAATAATTAAAACTGCAAGCAGTGATGAGCGGGCCCTCGCCTCCGTGTGCAAGTCGGGGTGTGCTGCAGCCGCGGGGCATGTAGACGTCCTCAGGCCTGGACTCTCGTCCAGCATGTGAAATCCGGTGCAGATCGGACAACGTACGCTCAAGTTCACACAACTTCCTGTCGCCAGTAGGTGGCGCTATGACTATGACTCCTAATCGGCCTGTAGATGTCCTCAGACCTGGACTCTGGTCCAGCACGTGAAATCCGGTGCAGATCGGACAACGTACGCTCAAGTTCTCACAACTTCCTGTCGCCAGTAGGTGGCGCTATGACTATAACTGAATATCGGCCTGTAGATGTATTCAGGCCTGGACTCTAGTCAAACGTGTCAAATTTGGGCCAGATGTGACCACGTACAGTCGCGTTACAACCCACTTCCTGTTTCGTGTCGCCAGTAGGTGGCGCAATGACTATTGCTCCTAATCGGCCTGTAGATGTCCTCAGGCCTGGACTCTTGTCCAGCATGTGAAATCTGGTGCTGATCGGACGACGTAAACTCAAGTTAACGCAGCTTCCTGTTTCACGGCGAAACATCGAAATTCGATGCCACGCCACGCCCACGCCGTGTGACGAAAACTCAAGCTTTTGATAACTTTTCATCGTCAAACTCTTTTAAACACGCTGACCAAGTTTGACGTGGATCCGATCAACCGCCTAGGAGGAGTTCGTTAAAGTACGACCCCTGCAAATTCACACAGCTTCCTGTCGCCAGTAGGTGGCGCTATGACTATAACCGAATATCGGCACGTAGACGCGTTCAGACCGGGACTCTCATCAAACGTGTGAAGTTTCGGCCAGATGTGACCATGTACAGTGGTGTTACAACCCACTTCCTGTTTCGTGGCGAAACGCGGAAATTCGACACCACGCCACGCCCACGGCGTGTGACGAAAACTCAAGCTTTTGATAACTTTTCATCGTCGAGGGCTTTTATACACGCTGACCGAGTTTGACGTGGATCCGATCAACCGCCTAGGAGGAGTTCGTTAAAGTACGACCCCTGCAAACGGCAAAATACGGCCCAAAATGTCGCAATCAATTCAAAATGGCCGACTTCCTGTCGAGTTTAGGGCATGGTACCTACAGACTTTTTTTTAAGTCTGGACATGATACACGTGCTTACCAAGTTTCGTACGTCTAGGTGAAACGTGCGGCGAGGAGTATTTTTTTGAAATTTTGTAGGGGGCGCTATCGAGCCATTTTGCCACACCCATGCGCGAGACCCCTAAAATATATAATTTTTCGCCACTTCTGACGCGTGTGCAAAGTTGCGCAACTTTCCGAGCACGTTTAGGCCCTCAAAAGTCCGATTTATTTGTCCGGCGAAAAATAAAAATAAAAAGAAAAAGAATAATAATAATTCCTTCAGTTTCAATAGGGCTTCGCACGAAGTCGTGCTCGGGCCCTAATAATTCCTTCAGTTTCAATAGGGCTTCGCACGAAGTCGTGCTCGGGCCCTAATTAAAACTGCAAGCAGTGATGAGCGGGCCCTCGCCTCCGTGTGCAAGTCGGGGCGTGTTGCAGCCGCGGGACATGTAGATGTCCTCAGGCATGGAGTCTCGTCCAGCATGTGAAATCCGGTGCAGATCGGACTACGTACGCTCAAGTTCACACAACTTCCTGTCGCCAGTAGGCGGCGCTATGGCTATAACCGAATATCGGCACGTAGACGCGTTCAGGTCGGGACTCTCATCCGATATGTGAAGTTTGGGCCAGATTTGACCACGTAGAGTCTCGTTACAACCCACTTCCTGTTTGGTGTCGCCAGTAGGTGGCGCAATGCCTATGACTCCCAATCGGCCTGTAGACGTCCTCAGGCCTGGACTCTGGACCAGCATGCGAAATCCGGTGCCGATCGGACGACGTAAACTCAAGTTATCGCAGCTTCCTGTTTCACGGCGAAACATCGAAATTCGCCGCGCCGCTAGGGCAACGCCGTTTGGCGAAAGCTCTCGATCTTCACCACGAAGCGTCATCATGGTCCTACGGCTTTTCTGACCACATTTGAGGTGGCTCTGGTCAACCCGCTAGGAGTAGCACACCCCAGTATAAAACATGTCATTTCCCGTCGCCAGTAGGTGGCGCTATGACTATAACCGAATATCGGCACGTAGACGCGTTCAGGCCGGGACTCTCATCCAACGTGTGAAGTTTGGGCCAGATTTGACCATGTACAGGCCAGTTACAAGCCACTTCCTGTTTCGTGGCGAAACGTGGAAATTCGCCGCCTCACCACGCCCACGCCGTGTGACGAAAACTCAAGCTTTTGATAACTTTTCATCGTCCAGCTCTTTTAAACACGCTGACCGAGTTTGACGCGGATCCGATCATTCGCCTAGGACGAGTTCGTTAATGTACGACCCCTGCAAACGGCCAAAAACGCCCCAAAATGTCGCACTCAATTCAAAATGGCGGACTTCCTGTCGGGTTTAGGCGCATGGTACCTACGGACTTTTTTTTAAGTCTGGACACGATACACGTGCCTATCAAGTTTCGTAGGTGTAGGACAAACGTACGGCCGTGAGTATTTTTTTGAAATTTGTAGGGGGCGCTATCGAGCCATTTTGCCACACCCATGCGCGAGACCCATAAAATATCAAATTTTTCGCCACTTCTGAGGCGTGTGCAAAGTTTCGCAACTTTCCGAGCACGTTTAGGCCCTCAAAAGTCCGTTTTTTTTTAGCGAAGGAGAAAAATAATAATAATTAAAACTGCAAGCAGTGATGAGCGGGCCCTCGCCTCTGTGTGCAAGTCGGGGTGTGTTGCAGCCGCGGGACATGTAGATGTCCTCAGGCCTGGACTCTTGTCCCTCATGTGAAATC
Organism: Centroberyx affinis; assembly: GCF_046629955.1. Lineage (NCBI taxonomy): Eukaryota > Metazoa > Chordata > Actinopteri > Beryciformes > Berycidae > Centroberyx > Centroberyx affinis. The sequence goes on along the minus strand of NW_027282390.1, from coordinate 72,996 downwards.
TGGGGCAGATGGGACAATGTTCGCTCAAGATCACACAACTTCCTGTCGCCAGTAGGTGGCGCTATGACTATAACCGAATATCGGCAGGTAGATGTCCTCAGGCCTGGACTCTAGTCAAACGTGTGAAGTTTGGGCCAGATGTGACCACTTAGAGTCGCGTTACAACCCACTTCCTGTTTGGTGTCGCCAGTAGGTGGCGCAATGCCTATGACTCCCAATCGGCCTGTAGATGTCCTCAGGCCTGGACTCTGGACCAGCATGTGAAATCCGGTGCCGATCGGACGACGTAAACTCAAGTTAACGCAGCTTCCTGTTTCTAGGCGAAACATCGAAATTCGCCGCGCCGCCATGGCAACGCCGTTCGACGAATGCTCCCGATCTTCACCACGAAGCGTCATCAAGGTCCTATGGCTTTTCTGACCACATTTGAGGTGGATCTGGCCAACCTGCTGGGAGTAGTACACCACAGTATAAAACATGTCATTTCCTGTCGCCAGTAGGTGGCGCTATGACTATGACCGAATATCGGCACGTAGATTTGTTCAGGCCGGGACTCTCATGCAGCGTGTGAAGTTTGGTCCAGATATGACCATGTACAGGCCAGTTATAAGCCACTTCCTGTTTCGTGGCGAAACGTGGAAATTCGCCGCCTCACCACGCCCACGCCGTGTGACGAAAACTCAAGCTTTTGATAACTTTTCATCGTCCAACTCTTTTATACACGCTGACCGAGTTTGACGCGGATCCGATCATTCGCCTAGGACGAGTTCGTTAAAGTACGACCCCTGCAAACGGCCAAAAACGCCCCAAAATGTGGCACTCAATTCAAAATGGCGGACTTCCTGTCGGGTTTAGGCCAGGGCACCAAGAGGCTTTTTTTTAAGTCTGGACATGATACATGTGCATACCAAGTTTCGTACGTCTAGGTGAAACAGAAAGGTGGGGGCTTTTGTTTTGAAATTTTGTAGGGGGCGCTATCGAGCCATTTTGCCACGCCCATGTCCAAGACCCATAAAATGTCAAATTTTTCGCCACTTCTGACTGGTGTGCAAAGTTTGGTCCGTTTTCGAGCACTTTTAGCCCCTCAAAAATGCGATTTAAGAGTCAGAATAAAGATAATAATAATAATTAAAACTGCAAGCAGTGATGAGCGGGCCCTCGCCTCCGTGTGCAAGTCGGGGCGTGTTGCAGCCGCGGGACATGTAGACGTCCTCAGGCCTGGACTCTCGTCCCTCACGTGAAATCCGGTGCAGATCGGACAACGTACGCTCAAGTTCACACAACTTCCTGTCGCCAGTAGGCGGCGCTATGGCTATAACCGAATATCGGCACGTAGACGCGTTCATGCCGGGACTCTCATCCGACATGTGAAGTTTGGGCCAGATTGGACCACGTAGAGTCGCGTTACAACCCACTTCCTGTTTGGTGTCGCCAGTAGGTGGCGCAATGCCTATGACTCCCAATCGGCCTGTAGATGTCCTCAGGCCTGGACGCTGGACCAGCATGTGAAATCCGGTGCCGATCGGACGACGTAAACTCAAGTTAACGCAGCTTCCTGTTTCACGGCGAAGCATCGTAATTCGCCGCGCCGCCATGGCAACGCCGTGCGACGAACGCTCCCGATCTTCATCACGAAGCGTCATCAAGGTCCTACGGCTTTTCTGACCACATTTGAGGTGGATCTGGTCAACCCGCTAGTAGTAGCACACCCCAGTATAAAACATGTCATTTCCTCTCGCCAGTAGGTGGCGCTATGACTATAACCGAATATCGGCACGTAGACGCGTTCAGGCCGGGACTCTCATCCAACGTGTGAAGTTTGGTCCAGATTTGACCATGTACAGTGGCGTTACAACCCACTTCCTGTTTCGTGGCGAAACACGGAAATTCGACGCCTCACCACGCCCACGCCGTGTGACGAAAACTCAAGCTTTTGATAACTTTTCATCGTCCAGGTCTTTTATACACGCTGACCGAGTTTGACGCGGATCTGATCAATCGCCTAGGACGAGTTCGTTAAAGTACGACCCCTGCAAACGGCAAAAAACGTCCAAAAATGTCAAAATGGCCGACTTCCTGTTGGGTTTAGGCGCATGGTACCAATAGACTTTTTTTTAAGTCTGGACATGATACACGTGCCTACCAAATTTCGTACGTCTAGGGGAAACGTACGACGAGGTATCGTTTGTAGGGGGCGCTATCGAGCCATTTTGCCACACCCATGCGCGAGACCCATAAAATATATAATTTTCGCCACTTCTGACGCGTGTGCAAAGTTTCGCAACTTTCCGAGCACGTTTAGGCCCTCAAAAGTCCGATTTTTTTGTCCGGCGAATAATAATAATAATAATTAAAACTGCAAGCAGTGATGAGCGGGCCCTCGCCTCCGTGTGCAAGTCGGGGCGTGTTGCAGCCGCGGGACATGTAGACGTCCTCAGGCCTGGACTCTCGTCCCTCATGTGAAATCCGGTGCATATCGGACAACGTACGCTCAAGTTCACACAACTTCCTGTCGCCAGTAGGCGGCGCTATGGCTATAACCGAATATCGGCACGTAGACGCGTTCAGGCCGGGACTCTCATCCGACGTGAAGTTTGGGCCAGATTTGACCACGTAGAGTCGCGTTACAACCCACTTCCTGTTTGGTGTCGCCAGTAGGTGGCGCAATGCCTATGACTCCCAATCGGCCTGTAGACGTCCTCAGGCCTGGACTCTGGTCCAGCATGTGAAATCCGGTGCTGATCGGACGACGTAAACTCAAGTTAACGCAGCTTCCTGTTTCACGGCGAAGCATCGAAATTCGCCGCGCCGCCATGGCAACGCCGTGCGACGAACGCTCCCGATCTTCATCACGAAGCGTCATCAAGGTCCTACGGCTTTTCTGACCACATTTGAGGTGGATCTGGTCAACCCGCTAGTAGTAGCACACCCCAGTATAAAACATGTCATTTCCTCTCGCCAGTAGGTGGCGCTATGACTATAACCGAATATCGGCACGTAGACGCGTTCAGGCCGGGACTCTCATCCAACGTGTGAAGTTTGGGCCAGATTTGACCATGTACAGTGGCGTTACAAGCCACTTCCTGTTTCGTGGCGAAACACGGAAATTCGCCGCTTCACCACGCCCACGCCGTGTGACGAAAACTCAAGCTTTTGATAACTTTTCATCGTCCAGCTCTTTTATACACGCTGACCGAGTTTGACGCGGATCCGATCATTCGCCTAGGACGAGTTCGTTAAAGTACGACCCCTGCAAACGGCAAAAAACGTCCAAAAATGTCAAAATGGCCGACTTCCTGTTGGGTTTAGGCGCATGGTACCAATAGACTTTTTTGTAAGTCTGGACATGATACACGTGCCTACCAAATTTCGTACGTCTAGGGGAAACGTACGGCGAGGTATCGTTTGTAGGGGGCGCTATCGAGCCATTTTGCCACACCCATGCGCGAGACCCATAAAATATATAATTTTTCGCCACTTCTGACGCGTGTGCAAAGTTTCGCAACTTTCCGAGCACGTTTAGGCCCTCAAAAGTCCGATTTTTTTGTCCGGCGAATAATAATAATAATAATAATAATAATTCCTTCAGTTTCAATAGGGCTTCGCACGAAGTCGTGCTCGGGCCCTAATTAAAACTGCAAGCAGTGATGAGCGGGCCCTCGCCTCTGTGTGCAAGTCGGGGCGTGCCGCAGTCGGGGTGTGCCGCAGTCGGGGTGTACTGCAGCCGCGGCGTCGTTACCGGAGACCGACTGGTCGACGTGGCCCACACCATGAAAATTCCATGTAAATCATGTGGCGATCGTCACGCAAGGCTTACTTCCTGTCGCCAGTAGGTGGCGCAATGTCTATGACTCCCAATCGGCCTGTATATGTCCTCAGGCCTGGACACTTGTCCAGCATGTGAAATCTGGTGCAGATCGGACAACGTACGCTCAAGTTCACACAACTTCCTGTCGCCAGTAGGCGGCGCTATGACTATAACCGAATATCGGCACGTAGACGTGTTCAGGCCGGGACTCTCATCCAACGTGTGAAGTTTGGGGCAGATTTGACCACGTACAGTCGCGTTACAACCCACTTCCTGTTTCGTGTCACCAGTAGGTGGCGCAATGACAATTACTCCTAATCGGCGTGTAGATGTCCTCAGGCCTGGACTCTTGTCCAGTATGTGAAATCTGGTGCTGATCGGACGACGTAAACTCAAGTTAACGCAGCTTCCTGTTTCACGGCGAAACATCGAAATTCGCCGCGCCGCCAGGGCAACGCCGTGTGACGAAAACTCAAGCTTTTGATAACTTTTCATCGTCGAGGGCTTTTATACACGCTGACTAAGTTTGACGTGGATCCGATCAACCGCCTAGGAGGAGTTCGTTAAAGTACGACCCCTGCAAATTCACACAGCTTCCTGTCGCCAGTAGGTGGCGCTATGACTATAACCGAATATCGGCACGTAGACGTGTTCAGGTCGGGACTCTCATCCAACGTGTGAAGTTTCGGCCAGATGTGACCATGTACAGTGGTGTTACAACCCACTTCCTGTTTCGTGGCGAAACACGGAAATTCGACGCCACGCCACGCCCACGGTGTGTGACGAAAACTCAAGCTTTTGATAACTTTTCATCGTCCAGGTCTTTTATACACGCTGACCGAGTTTGACGCGGATCTGATCAACCGCCTAGGAGGAGTTTGTTAAAGTACGACCCCTGCAAACGCCCAAAAACGCCCCAAAATGTCGCAATCAATTCAAAATGGCCGACTTCCTGTCGGGTTTAGGCCAGGGCTCCAAGAGGCTTTTTTTTAAGTCTGGACATTATACACGTGCCTACCAAGTTTCGTCCGTCTAGCTGAAATAGAAAGGCGGGGGCTTTGGTTTTGAAATATTGTAGGGGGCGCTATCGAGCCATTTTGCCACTCCCATTTCCGAGACCCATAAAATGTCAAATTTTTCACCAGTTCTGACGCGTGTGCAAAGTTCGGTGAGTTTTCGAGCACCTTTAGGCCCTCAAAAATGCCATGAAACAATAAGAATAAATATCATAATAATAATAATAATTAAAACTGCAAGCAGTGATGAGCGGGCCCTCGCCTCCGTGTGCAAGTCGGGGTGTGTCGCAGCCGCGGGACATGTAGATGTCCTCAGGCCTGGACTCTCGTCCCTCATGTGAAATCCGGTACAGATCGGACAACGTACGCTCAAGTTCACACAACTTCCTGTCGCCAGCAGGTGGCGCTATGGCTATAACCGAATATCGGCACGTAGACGCGTTCAGGCCGGGACTCTCATCCGACGTGTGAAGTTTGGGCCAGATTTGACCACGTAGAGTCGCGTTACGACCCACTTCCTGTTTGGTGTCGCCAGTAGGTGGCGCAATGCCTATGACTCCCAATCGGCCTGTAGATGTCCTCAGGCCTGGACTCTGGACCAGCATGTGAAATCCGGTGCTGATCGGACGACGTAAACTCAAGTTAACGCAGCTTCCTGTTTCACGGCGAAACATCGAAATTCGCCGCGCCGCCATAGCAACGCCGTGCGACGAACGCTCCCGATCTTCACCACTGAGCGTCCTCAAGGTCCTACGGCTTTTCTGACCACATTTGAGGTGGCTCTGGTCAACCCGGTCGGAGTAGTACACCACAGTATAAAACATGTCATTTCCTGTCGCCAGTAGGTGGCGCTATGACTATAACCGAATATCGACACGTAGACGCGTTCAGGCCGGGACTCTCATCCAACGTGTGAAGTTTGGTCCAGATTTGACCATGTACAGGCCAGTTACAAGCCACTTCCTGTTTCGTGGCGAAACGTGGAAATTCGCCGCCTCACCACGCCCACGCCCTGTGGCGAAAACTCAAGCTTTTGATAACTTTTCATCGTCCAGCTCTTTTATACACGCTGACCGAGTTTGACGCGGATCCGATCATTCGCCTAGGACGAGTTCGTTAAAGTACGACCCCTGCAAACGCCCAAAAACGCCCCAAAATGTGGCACTCAATTCAAAATGGCCGACTTCCTGTCGGGTTTAGGCCAGGGCACCAAGAGGCTTTTTTTTAAGTCTGGACATGATACATGTGCATACCAAGATTCGTACGTCTAGGTGAAACAGAAAGGTGGGGGCTTTTGTTTTGAAATTTTGTAGGGGGCGCTATCGAGCCATTTTGTCACGCCCATGTTCAAGACCCATAAAATATCAAATTTTTCGCCACTTCTGACGGGTGTGCAATGTTTGGTGAGTTTTCGAGCACTTTTAGCCCCTCAAAAATGCGATTTAAGAGTCAGAATAAAGATAATAATAATAATTAAAACTGCAAGCAGTGATGAGCGGGCCCTCGCCTCCGTGTGCAAGTCGGGGCGTGTCGCAGCCGCGGGACATGTAGACGTCCTCAGGCCTGGACTCTCGTCCCTCATGTGAAATCCGGTGCAGATCGGACAACGTACGCTCAAGTTCACACAACTTCCTGTCGCCAGTAGGCGGCGCTATGGCTATAACCGAATATCGGCACGTAGACGCGTTCAGGCCGGGACTCTCATCCGACATGTGAAGTTTGGGCCAGATTTGACCACGTAGAGTCGCGTTACAACCCACTTCCTGTTTGGTGTCACCAGTAGGTGGCGCAATGCCTATGACTCCCAATCGGCCTGTAGATGTCCTCAGGCCTGGACTCTTGTCCAGCATGCGAAATCCGGTGCTGATCGGACGACGTAAACTCAAGTTAACGCAGCTTCCTGTGTCACGGCGAAGCATCGAAATTCGCCGCGCCGCCATGGCAACGCCGTGCGACGAACGCTCCCGATCTTCATCACGAAGCGTCATCAAGGTCCTACGGCTTTTCTGACCACATTTGAGGTGGATCTGGTCAACCCGCTAGTAGTAGCACACCCCAGTATAAAACATGTCATTTCCTCTCGCCAGTAGGTGGCGCTATGACTATAACCGAATATCGGCACGTAGACGTGTTCAGGCCGGGACTCTCATCCAACGTGTGAAGTTTCGGCCAGATGTGACCATGTACAGTGGTGTTACAACCCACTTCCTGTTTCGTGGCGAAACACGGAAATTCGACGCCACGCCACGCCCACGCCGTGTGACGAAAACTCAAGCTTTTGATAACTTTTCATCGTCCAGGTCTTTTATACACGCTGACCGAGTTTGACGCGGATCCGATCATCCGCCTAGGACGAGTTCGTTAAAGTACGACCCCTGCAAACGGCCAAAAACGCCCCAAAATGTGGCACTCAATTCAAAATGGCGGACTTCCTGTCGGGTTTAGGTGCATGGTACCTACGGACTTTTTTTTAAGTCTGGACACGATACACGTGCCTACCAAGTTTCGTACGTCTAGGACAAACGTACGGCCGTGAGTATTTTTTTGAAATTTGTAGGGGGCGCTATCGAGCCATTTTGCCACACCCATGCGCGAGACCCATAAAATATCAAATTTTTCGCCAGTTCTGACGCGTGTGCAAAGTTTGGTCCGTTTTCGAGCACGTTTAGGCCCTCAAAAATGCAATCAAACACGCGGAATAATAATAATAATAATAATAATAATAATAATAATAATAATTCCTTCAGTTTCAATAGGGCTTCGCACGAAGTCGTGCTCGGGCCCTAATTAAAACTGCAAGCAGTGATGAGCGGGCCCTCGCCTCCGTGTGCAAGTCGGGGCGTGCTGCAGCCGCGGGACATGTAGACGTCCTCAGGCCTGGACTCTTGTCCCTCATGTGAAATCCGGTGCAGATCGGACAACGTACGCTCAAGTTCACACAACTTCCTGTCGCCAGTAGGCGGCGCTATGGCTGTAACCGAATATCAGCACGTAGACGCGTTCAGGACGGGACTCTCATCCGACATGTGAAGTTTGGGCCAGATTTGACCACGTAGAGTCGCGTTACAACTCACTTCCTGTTTTGTGTCCCCAGTAGGTGGCGCAATGCCTATGACTCCCAATCGGCCTGTAGATGTCCTCAGGCCTGGACTCTGGACCAGCATGTGAAATCCGGTGCCGATCGGACGACGTAAACTCAAGTTAACGCAGCTTCCTGTTTCACGGCGAAACATCGAAATTCGCCGCACTGCCATGGCAACGCCGTGCGACGAACGCTCCCGATCTTCAACACGAAGCGTCATCAAGGTCCTACGGCTTTTCTGACCACATTTGAGGTGGATCTGGTCAACCCGCTAGTAGTAGCACACCCCAGTATAAAACATGTCATTTCCTTTCGCCAGTAGGTGGCGCTATGACTATAACCGATTATCGGCACGTAGACGTGTTCAGGCCGGGACTCTCATCCAACGTGTGAAGTTTGGTCCAGATGTGACCATGTACAGTGGTGTTACAACCCACTTCCTGTTTTTTGGCGAAACACGGAAATTCGACGCCACGCCACGCCCACGCCCTGTGACGAAAACTCAAGCTTTTGATAACTTTTCATCGTCGAGGTCTTTTATACACGCTGACCGAGTTTGACGCGGATCCGATCAACCGCCTAGGACGAGTTTGTTAAAGTACGACCCCCGCAAACGCCCAAAAACGCCCCAAAATGTCGCAATCAATTCAAAATGGCGGACTTCCTGTCGGGTTTAGGCGCATGGTACCTACGGACTTTTTTTTAAGTCTGGACACGATACACGTGCCTACCAAGTTTCGTACATCTAGGGGAAACGTACGGCCGTGAGTATTTTTTTGAAATTTTGTAGGGGGCGCTATCGAGCCATTTTGCCACACCCATGCGCGAGACCCATAAAATATATAATTTTTCGCCACTTCTGACGCGTGTGCAAAGTTTCGCAACTTTTCCAGCACGTTTAGGCCCTCAAAAGTCCGATTTATTTGTCCGAGTAAGGAGAAGAAAAATAATAATAAAAACAAAAAATAATTCCTTCAGTTTCAATAGGGCTTCGCACGAAGTCGTGCTCGGGCCCTAATAATAATAATAATTCCTTCAGTTTCAATAGGGCTTCGCACGAAGTCGTGCTCGGGCCCTAATAATAATAATAATAATAATTCCTTCAGTTTCAATAGGGCTTCGCACGAAGTCGTGCTCGGGCCCTAATAATAATAATAATAATAATTCCTTCAGTTTCAATAGGGCTTCGCACGAAGTCGTGCTCGGGCCCTAATTAAAACTGCAAGCAGTGATGAGCGGGCCCTCGCCTCCGTGTGCAAGTCGGGGTGTGTTGCAGCCGCGGGACATGTAGATGTCCTCAGGCCTGGACTCTTGTCCCTCATGTGAAATCCGGTGCAGATCGGACAACGTACGCTCAAGTTCACACAACTTCCTGTCGCCAGTAGGCGGCGCTATGGCTATAACCGAATATCGGCACGTAGACGCGTTCAGGCCGGGACTCTCATCCGACATGTGAAGTTTGGGCCAGATTTGACCACGTAGAGTCGCGTTACAACCCACTTCCTGTTTGGTGTTGCCAGTAGGTGGCGCAATGCCTATGACTCCCAATCGGTCTGTAGATGTCCTCAGGCCTGGACTCTGGACCAGCATGTGAAATCTGGTGCAGATCAGACGACGTAAACTCACGTTAACGCAGCTTCCTGTTTCACGGCGAAACATCGAAATTCGCCGCACCGCCAGGGCAACGCCGTTCCACGAAAGCTCCCGATCTTCACCACGAAGCGTCATCAAGGTCCTACGGCTTTTCTGACCACATTTGAGGTGGCTCTGGTTAACCCGCTGGGAGTAGTACACCACAGTATAAAACATGTCATTTCCTGTCGCCAGTAGGTGGCGCTATGACTATAACCGAATATCGGCACGTAGATGTGTTCAGGCCGGGACTCTCATCCAACGTGTGAAGTTTGGGGCAGATTTGACCATGTACAGTGGCGTTACAACCCACTTCCTGTTTCGTGGCGAAACACGGAAATTCGACGCCTCACCACGCCCACGCCGTGTGACGAAAACTCAAGCTTTTGATAACTTTTCATCGTCCAGCTCTTTTATACACGCTGACCGAGTTTGACGCGGATCCGATCATTCGCCTAGGACGAGTTCGTTAAAGTACGACCCGTGCAAATGGCAAAAAACGTCCAAAAATGTCAAAATGGCCGACTTCCTGTTGGGTTTAGGCGCATGGTACCAATAGACTTTTTTTTAAGTCTGGACATGATACACGTGCCTACCAAATTTCGTACGTCTAGGGGAAACGTACGGCGAGGTATCGTTTGTAGGGGGCGCTATCGAGCCATTTTGCCACACCCATGCGCGAGACCCATAAAATATATAATTTTTCGCCACTTCTGACGCGTGTGCAAAGTTTCGCAACTTTCCGAGCACGTTTAGGCCCTCAAAAGTCCGATTTTTTTGTCCGGCGAATAATAATAATAATAATAATAATAATAATTAAAACTGCAAGCAGTGATGAGCGGGCCCTCGCCTCCGTGTGCAAGTCGGGGTGTGCCTCAGCCGCGGGGCATGTAGACGTCCTCAGGCCTGGACTCTCGTCCAGCATGTGAAATCCGGTGCAGATCGGACAACGTATGCTCAAGTTCACACAACTTCCTGTCGCCAGTAGGTGGCGCTATGACTATGACTCCTAATCGGCCTGTAGATGTCCTCAGACCTGGACTCTGGTCCAGCACGTGAAATCCGGTGCAGATCGGACAACGTACGCTCAAGTTCTCACAACTTCCTGTCGCCAGTAGGTGGCGCTATGACTATAACCGAATATCGGCCTGTAGATGTATTCAGGCCTGGACTCTAGTCAAACGTGTCAAATTTGGGCCAGATGTGACCACGTACAGTCGCGTTACAACCCACTTCCTGTTTCGTGTCGCCAGTAGGTGGCGCAATGACTATTGCTCCTAATCGGCCTGTAGATGTCCTCAGGCCCGGTCTCTTGTCCAGCATGTGAAATCCGGTGCTGATCGGACGACGTAAACTCAAGTTAACGCAGCTTCCTGTTTCATGGCGAAACATTGAAATTCGACGCCACGCCACGCCCACGCCGTGTGACGAAAACTCAAGCTTTTGATAACTTCTCATTGTCAAACTCTTTTATACACGCTGACCAAGTTTGACGTGAATCCGATCAACCGCCTAGGAGGAGTTCGTTAAAGTACGACCCCTGCAAATTCACACAGCTTCCTGTCGCCAGTAGGTGGCGCTATGACTATAACCGAATATCCACACGTAGACGTGTTCAGGCTGGGACTCTCATCAAATGTGTGAAGTTTCGGCCAGATGTGACCATGTACAGTGGCGTTACAAGCCACTTCCTGTTTCGTGGCGAAACGCGGAAATTCGACGCCACGCCACGCCCACGCCGTGTGACGAAAACTCAAGCTTTTGATAACTTTTCATCGTCCAGGTCTTTTATACACGCTGACCTAGTTTGACGTGGATCCGATGAACCGCCTAGGAGGAGTTCGTTAAAGTACGACCCCTGCAAACGCCCAAAAACGCCCAAAAATGTCGCAATCAATTCAAAATGGCCGACTTCCTGTTGGGTTTAGGCCAGGGCTCCAAGAGACTTTTTTTTAAGTCTGGACATTATACATGTGCCTACCAAGTTTCGTCCGTCTAGCTGAAATAGAAAGGCGGGGGCTTTGGTTTTGAAATTTTGTAGGGGGCGCTATTGAGCCATTTTGCCACGCCCATGTCCAAGACCCATAAAATATCAAATTTTTCGCCACTTCTGATGTGTGTGCAAAGTTGCACAACTTTTCGAGCACGTTTAGCCCCTCAAAAATGCGATCATATTGTAAAAATAAAAATCGTAATAATAATTCCTTCAGTTTCAATAGGGCTTCGCACGAGGTCGTGCTCGGGCCCTAATAATAATTCCTTCAGTTTCAATAGGGCTTCGCACGAAGTCGTGCTCGGGCCCTAATAATAATAATAATTCCTTCAATTTCAATAGGGCTTCGCACGAAGTCGTGCTCGGGCCCTAATAATTCCTTCAGTTTCAATAGGGCTTCGCACGAAGTCGTGCTCGGGCCCTAATTAGGGGTCCTTGATATGAAAAAAGGTTGAGAATCACTGCCCTAAACCATATGAATAATGTGCAATCATATACCACAACACTAAAAAGACACACTATGTAGTTTGTATCAGTTCACTGCAAATTTAAGTCTCATACAAGGCATCTAATATCGTGTGTAGTATCAAATCTTTATAAAGAATAGCTCCTGTTTTTTTCCTAGGATTTTCTAATGATTCTTTAGCCTGACAGGAGTCTAGCCTCCACAATGCACCAGATGCCAAAGTTGTTACGCATGTTTGTTGGGACATCGAGAGCGGGGGGGGAACGGGAGAAAACTCCATTGAACATCTGTTTCACGATGAAAAATGTGTTGTTTTGCATGCGGCTGGGATAACGGCGACAATTAACTGCCAGGGAAAAAGGCTTTAGAAGGAGCGTCTGCCCCTCAGGAGGTATAGTACTTGTACCGGGACACTTGCTGGGTAGAAAGAGAAAAACGGATTCTACATAGTAAAGTAGAAACCTGTCTTTTTTTGAAGTGTGGTATTCAGATGGTTCTTTGGTGGAAAAGAGCAACGACTTCTCTCAGGCCAAAGAACGAGCCGAATGCCACGCGAAAGACAAAAACGCGAAAATCAGGAATTGCCCTTTAAGCATCTGTTCGTCGACGGGAACATGTGTCGCCTTACGATTGGCTGCTGATACGGCGCCAATTAAGTCGCGCGGGAGAGATTTAGACTAACTGCCTTGCTAAAGGGCGCAAAAGCAGTGATTGCCACTTAGGCGATAAAATCACTAATATTTTGGCTGCAGTTTCATACCCCCTGAGTTGCTGCAGCAGGTGTGTGTGTGTGTGTGTGTGTGTGTGTGTGTGTGCGTGCACTTACTCGTTGAGGTGCTGGAAGCGCTCCTGCCAGTTGGGAGCGCGGGCGACGTTCCCGCTCTTATCCAGCAGCTTGATGCCGTAGAAGTCCAGCATGAGGGAGTAGGCCGCTACGAATCTCCGCTTGGCTTCCCGAGTGCTTTGGAATTCCTGGTGGGGAAACCCAGAAAGGTACAAGACCTCCTTTACGCCCTGGTATTATTATATGCATTGGATTTGTTATTGGGGTAGAGGAAAAAACGCATGAAATCTGGGTGCAAATGAGCCCAACAAGCTGATACTTGTTGATCAGTTTTTTCTTGACTGTGAGGATTTACACTATCATCAAAAATGTACAAATATCCCTTTTAAAAGGTATGTTTTGATGAATTGGTTGACAGGAGGATGTACACTATCGCTCAACACTAGTAAACAGAAATGAACTTTAACACGCGGTTGCAATGAGGAAGTGCAGGCGAATCAAACAGGTGGCAGGCAGCTCAGATAGTATGGAATCGTATAGAATGGGTTGTCATGTTGCTGGATGGGGAACAAGCGAGGCGAGGTGTTTACTGTCAATTTTTAAAGGCCAGAAGTGTTATGGGAAGGAGTGACGTGTGCAGAAATATGCATTTTGGAGACACCGTTTACTGTCAGGTGTACATGTAATCCGGCTGAATCGTATCTAGACTCCATCCATGTTAATTCCAGGTTGAAAGGAGGACAAAGGCAAGCAGAGGAGACAAGAACCTCTGAGGGATTTTGGAGTGTGTGAGAGTGTCTTACTTTGATCTCGTCCTGAGTCAGTTCTTGTGCGTAGAAGTTGAGCCCTTGTTCTCTTAATGGGAATAGCCTGCCACACACACACACACACACACACACACACACACACACATACACACCATGTAAGTGCAAAAAAAATCCTCTCCATCTCTCTGCTTAGCTCTTATTCTGTTTCTTTTCCCAGCAATAAAGCGAAATGTCTATAATGCAAATGTAAAATATATAGTCTCCAAATGGATGGATGGATGGATGGATGGATGGATGGATAGATAGATAGATAGATAGATAGATAGATAGATAGATAGATAGATAGATAGATAGATAGATAGACCAACATAGATAGATAGATAGATAGATAGATACACCAACATAGATAGATAGATACACCAACATAGATAGATAGAGATAGATAGATAGATAGATAGATAGAGATAGACCAACATAGATAGATAAATACACCAACATAGATATACAGACAGATAGATAGATAGATAGAGATAGATAGATAGATAGATAGATAGACCAACATAGATAGATAGACAGATAGACAGATAGACAGATAGATAGATAGATAGACGAACATAGATAGATAAATACACCAACATAGATGTACAGACAGATAGATAGATAGATAGATAGATAGATAGATAGATAGATAGATAGATAACATTCTTGACACCCATTATTTGTATGTGAATGATGATGTATGGAAATTAAAAAGGCGTATTTGTAAAAATTTAAATGAATAGCTAATGCAAAAATACAGTTTGACATGTCCATGAATGGCTTGTGTCAGTTAAGCACACAGTGAACCAGAGGAGTTAGTGCACACACACTCACATTCATTCATTCTACACAGTGTATAGAAATGAGAACAGATAGATGAAACGTCTCACCACTGAATGTAGGTGTGATTGTGCTCCAGTTTGTCATAGTCGCCTCTCCACTTTGTCAGAATCTCCTCTATGTAGATACCTGAGGAAAGACAGGCCAATTAGCTGTGTGTGTGTGTGTGTGTGTGTGTGTGTGTGTGTGTGTGTGTGTGTGTGTGTGTGTATGTGAGAGAGAGAATATAGGAAAGCAAGGCTGTTTTCACATGTAAAAGTTGAGAGCCATAATACTGTTTAATTGTTCTCTGTGTGTATGTGTGCCTGTGTGTGTGTGTGGTGTGTGTGTGTGTGTGTGTGTGTGTGAGCGAGAGAGAGAGAGAGGGAGAGCATGTTTAAACACGGGATCAGTCCACTAATCCGCTAGTCTCTCCCAGACAAACATGACCTTTAGCCAATCAAAACTCACTAAGCCCGACAACCAACAAGGTCGGCATACATAGTGAGAGTGAGTGAGTGTGTGTGTGTGTGTGTGTGTGTGTGTGCGCAGCCACTCACCATCTGGCACTAGAGGGATCTTGTTCAGGTAGAAGCGCAGGTTACGGTACTCGGGCTGCCGGGACTCTTTGTTGTTCTACACACACACACACACACAGATCACAGAGATCACACTGCATGCCTAATTGTCCGTATGTGAGAGAACGAGTGTGTGTGAGAAAGAGAAACTGTGTGTGTGTGTGTGCATACAGGCAGAGAGTGAGATCATCTTTGTGTTTCAGATTCTGTGTGTGTGTGTGTGTGTGTGTGTGTACCGGGTAGCTGTGACGGTATTTGTAGAGATCCCTGGCAGCGTAGAAACTCCTCTTCATCTTCGGAGCAGACTCTGGAGATCCAGTCAGCTGAGAGGGAGGGAAGAAAGAAAGAAAGAAAGAAAGAAAGACAGAAGCTTGACTCAAACAGGTTTGTCGTGAAAACACTTCAGACTTCAGTCTTAATGCAGTCCTGACACAAAAACAGCCAGAGTTAACAGATGCCACGGAGCGCTCATCTGCCATTCAGCTGAATTAAAAGCACCGACTCTGCTTTTAAGGTCGGGGGCCGTCACCATCCATTTCTCTCTCTCTAAAAAAAAAAAAAAGGAGGACAATTCACATCGGCTACAAATGGATGTTAGAAACTAGATCTGATTCCCGGCAAAAATCTGGGTCATGCTACCTTCTGTGGGTCACTTAGAAAGGCATGCAGTGTTGCACTGGGCCTAATCCTGCTATATCTGGCCCTCTTTAGCTCCACATGTGTGCACAAGCCTACACTCTTTCCTTTGGTAGTATTTTTTCCTCGACTAGGAGTTCCTGCAGTTTTACTACAAAAAGACTGACAAATATTTTCAGAAAATCCCTCGCAAAATCAAACATTTTTGGGCTGAGTAATCTCTCAGAAATTCTGCAAAACCTAATAAAAAAATAATCTGACATAGTTTGATATAGTTCTTAATAGTCTATAATAGCCTGACACAATTTGATGTAGCTTTTAATAGTCTGAAACAGCCTGAGGTAGTTTGATATAGTTTTTAATAGTCTGAAATAGACTGGAGTAGCCTGAATATCTGAAAACCATCCAGTCAAGTATTCTCGCAATTCAGGTCAGTAGTATTTGACCCTGATTTAAAAACGATTTTATTTCCTTGTAAACCAGTAGGCACTGGAATAGGCTATCACATGGGAAAGCAATATGGGGGGAAATAACTGGAAATAACAGACATTAGCCTTAGTAAACTTCACCAAGTCCATAATGTGTTGACAGAACGTCACCCCAAACTCCTTTAAAAAAAAAAAAACAACTGTCAATTTAATGTGACCTTGGTTAGGCTACTGGCAATTCTATATAGACCTAGACTAAAAACATTTTTTTAATGGTTAGGAGGAACTTTTCAATTCGGTATACAAATAACCCGCCAAGCAGCAGTTCATTTCGATAAAATGTCAAGACTTGGTTCACACTCGCTCACTCACTCGCTGCCACCTACACAGTGTATTTTGGTGGAAGGAGATCGCAGGAAACAGGCGGACAAATAAAAGTTGACATTTTACTAAAGTGCTGCTTGGTGGATTATAGTTATGTATGCCGAATTGAAGCGTGGGTCTTAACAAACTTAGAAAATGCCATGAGTCACATCTTGTGGGTGTGTACCTTTGCCTATAACTAAAGCTACGTTAAATTGACAGATTTGGTAATTGGAGTTGGCGTGACGCTCTCTCCAAACAAGACCACGGCGTGTACCGGGGCTGCTCTTCCGGTTGCCCTTCCTGTGCTCTGGCCTTGTCAATGTTGTGCGCTGCTGGTGGCACATGTATTATTTACCGCGTTGTGTCCCGGTGTCCCCCGCCCGCGCCACACCCCCCACGGTGTCCCCCAAACGCATCACATCTCGACTCCACGGTACCTGCGGGGACATGTCTCCGGGGTCGGCGGCGCTTCGGCCGCTCTCCGCCGGGCTGACGGACTCGGAGATGCCGCTGTCATCTTCGCCCGCCGGCTCGTCGCTCTCTGAGTCCGACCCCCACGTCGAGTCGCATTCCTCCACGGTGCTCGGCTCCTTGTAGCGCCAGCTGCCCATCAGATTTCCCATTTAAAACCACGCAACGCCGGGCCTCTTTTATTATCCTCTTCTTTCCACAGCGTACTACATCATTTTGCTCACAACACCGTTCTTCGGTTGACAGAGCGTCGGGCTCGGACTGCCCTCGGAGCGGAGCTTTTTAAATGGCAGAAAAGGGGGGAATTTCCAGCTCAGCGACGACGATGAGCGTGTCGGTATGGGGGGTGATTGATGCCACTGAGAGGCAGAAAGAGCAGAAGCAGGACTGCCTAGTGTAAACTAAGCTACGCATGTACCTTGTTAACCTTGAACATTAGCCTACATTACTTACACTGAGCTAGTACCCTAATCATAAAATATTAAACACAAAAAGAACACAAACTTATGTAGTGTTTTAAATTAATACTGTATTTACTTCCTTAGTTTTAACAGGGATTAATTGACTTAATTTGATTATCATTATATTCTCGACTGCATTGTAAATGAGGGTTCATCCCACAATGCACCCCAAGACTTAAATAAAGGTTTACAGACACATATAATTTTAGAGCTCGATCTGCCTCATTGAACTTGAACATTACATTACATTATCTATACCAGGCTACTAATAATTTGTCTGGGCTAGTAGAAATTTCATTCTGCTGCACCAGTAGGCTAATGCCCAAAATCCTTAAATTCCACCCTGGTGAGTAAAGAAAAGAGAGCAAATGAAAGAGGGGAAGTATGCCACAATTGCACAAGAAAGTGGAATATAGAGTATGATTTCAAGTAGGTAATCAATTTGTGTATATATTGAAAAAGAGCGAAGTGAAGAAGCAAATTTTTTCCTTAACAGAAACAGCAACTGTGCTTAATTAGTAACTTCATGTTTGTCTGATGGTGGTGGCGGTTATTCAGGTTTACAGCATAACAGTAGACAGAAGGAACATTTTTAGAAGTCTTATATCATTGTCACTGCAAACCAAACACTACGAAACCAAACCCCTTAATTCTATCTCTGAAATGTCACTACCTACATTTCTCCATTACATAAGCATTATCCATTAAAAATAACATAACTTTAAAAAAGTAAGCTTAGTATCATGGGTTTTTTAGGGATTTATTTATGGGTTGATTCATGGACACTAGTAGTTAAGGGATTTTAAGGGAATTTAAGGGAATTAAGGGATAGAAAGTTAAAATTAAGGGGTGTTTAAGGTGGTTTTGATGGGGTTTCCTCCATTAAGAACTCCCTTAATTAATTTTATGATGATTTTGCATGAATTAAGGGATGAATTAATGTAAATGTAAGGTTATTTTAAGGGACTACTGGTTCGTACAGAAAGTGAGCATATAAATATATATATATATACATGTGTCAATAATTTCTCAATAACTGTACCTTTCTTTTTCCATATCGCATGCTTTACAAAACTTTAATGTAGACTGTATGTGCTACAGTCTTTTTTCTTCCCCTCTCAGAGTAGTGAAAAAACTAATATCTTACTTTCCACAATGTGATTGAGGGCACTATTGCTTCTCCTCCTCCTGCTTCTCTGTGGCATTAATCACCTCCCATACAGGCAGTCCCAGTGACAGCAGCATCAGGACCAGAGCTGCGTCACGTGACACTGGGACTGGAGGAGGTTACAGTATCTCCCCTGAGATAATCAATGTCACACAAGGAACAAAGGGGGAAAGAGAATGGAAAGGGAACATGTATTTTTCAGATAAACCACGCATGGGTAATCATTTCCAGGTATTAAGGCATTAACCAAACAGATGATATATGAGTAGCTGTCTTTTCCAACCAGGTTACTTATTTGCTTCTAGGCCAAAATACAGTAGTTCAGGCCATGATGAAAGCCTGGACATATTCATATATTATTACAAATTGTCAATGACAAAAGACATGAAAGATGTTAAAAGTAGTGAATTACTTTTTTTTCAGTTCCTTGCCTTTTGTTAGTAGTGTCTACTAGCCCTTTCTGTGGGATTTTTTTTTTTAGATATGATTCAGCTTTTCAGTTCCTACACCATGTGACAGAAAATATGACAGTTGTAGAACTTGTAATAATAACAATCAACATTCTGACCTTTACTTGGTGTGAAGAGATGGTGATTTCCTACTCCATTACTTCTGAGGAAACAGCAGCTAGAAGCACTGTTAGGCTACCCCCTTTAGTTCCCTTGTTGGGAAAATCCTGCAAATGCACAATGTACTTTGTCAACCTTTCCCCCATTCGAAAACTGGACTTTATATCTAATTAAATAAAATGGTTGGATTTCGTTACAATTTAGGCTAGGGTCCATTCATTTAAGAATAGAGTGTACAGCACTTGTCTTTCAGGTGACAAGGTCCAGGATAAAGAATACCAGTAAATATAATGCTGTCAGCACTGATATTGGTCTTCGATTAAAAATGAGATCTGGTCCAATCAGTGTCATATGATGCAGTTTGTTTGATTACATATTTATTGTATAATTGATCAGTATTACACTCTTTGTCTATGGGAAGCACTTAACCTGCAACATTTTGATCAGATTCCAAGAAAGAATGAATCTAAATTAAATAAGCATTAGTATTAATATTGGTATTCATATTAGTGGCAGTATTAGTGGTAGTATTAGTTTTAGTATCAGCATTAGTTTTAGTATTAGCATTAGTATTGATATCATCATGGGTTTCAATTTAGAGTTTTAGTGTCTCATAGTCTAAATGCTGCTTCAGAAGAATCAAATTCTGCAGGAAACACTGAATACTTGGATTTTTGTTAGACTTTTCGGGGGATGAAAATGGTAAATTTTAGAGTAAATAATTGGCAGCTTCAATCCAAAGAACATCGGCCTTCAAACACCCACGAGTCTAACCTTAGCATGCACTTGATTTGGCTCAGCCAGTAGAACGGCCACCCATCACGCTGCCAAGCACACGCCTGTTGGTCTGGAAAGAGGAACCTGCAGCTCTCTCTAGCGTGAACGACACCTGTGACATTGGTGTCGTGACTCAGATTATAAGGCGCTTCCAGCCCTCCAGCTGGGGCTGCTGCCGCTGCAATGTGTGAATTGGGTGTAACAGAGTTGGAGAAGTCGGGGGGGGGGGGGGGGGGGGGGGGGGAATCACTCCTCTGGTAGAAAAGCGATTATATGTGGAAATCAAGCGCTCGCTTTTGGAGCGAAGTGGGGCCGGTGCTATCGACAGCAGGGCCTCTGTCATGCCGGCAAGCACAGGAATGGAAGCTATGCTCTTTGCTATCGCGAGCGACACCTGTAACACCAAGCCGCCCAATATGCAACAATATGCAAAAACAATATGCAAACTAGGTAGAGAGCAAATCTCCACCAACGCTGAACAATTCTCCAGGTTGCAGGTTTTATATTTATGTGGTTTATTGTTTGTGTTGCGGGTTTAAATTTACTGTTTAGTAGCCAACTAGGAAGTCCAGGATGTCGGACTTTCCCACCAGCACATGCATGCATGCAGCATAAAAGTTATGATGAAAAAACTATATTTACTAAATGGCGGAAATCCCAGATCCGGATCACCACCAAAATCTACTCAAGTGAAAAACATAGGCCAAGGGCTATCTGTCTACTCAATTTCACCCAAAACCATTTGTAACTTTATGAGATATCTTGCTACCAAACAGACAGACAGGGGTCTGGGGTGGGTTTTGTTGGCGGAGGTAAACAGTGCCATCTTTCAAAGTTGATCTTTTCCTAATCTGAGGCTGGAGGAGCTGTAAAGGTGCCAAGGATGTCAGCGTTTCATCAATAATTTGATCCATACAGCACAGCACAAAATGAATGGGGACAGTTCTGCAGTTGCCTCTTTGTTTACATACTCTTATCCCTTTATTGCTCCAATATTGTGTCTGTCACCCAGGAGTTTGCTGCCAGAACACATTTTTATTGCTTTCAGTCTGAACCTGCATACAATTACATATCACAGCTATCCCAGCTACCTTTCTACACAGGTGCTCTTGCAAAGCTGCACCAGATCCTGTGTATTGCTAAATAGTGACTGTCATACGTGATATATGACAGTTCTATGGCAGTGTAGTAGTTTAAAAACCAAGCATTAATGCAGCAAAAACATCTGAAACATAGATGTACATTGCAATTTTGCCTGTTTCTTAGACTACTTCCACACCAGAATCATCTGAATATCACATGGAAAAAACAGCATTTGTCCTTTAATTCCCATTATCTTCCTTGATGGTGAGCACTTGGTCAGAAAAGAGAGTGCACAAAGGCGGAAATGACAATACAACAACAGTGGGATGAATGGGGTCATTGAAGGATGTAGGATTCAGGTGAAAAGAGGGTGAGAAAGTGATGGGTTTGGGTGTCCTGCTATGCCTATATTCACCACCAGGGAGCAGTGTTTCCTATGTAATGCTGCCAGGCCATCTCACGCTTTCTCTCGCTTACTGTGTGTGTGTGTGTGTGTAGGTATTTGTGATAATGGGCAGATTGCCAGAGGAAGAGCAAGAGCAAGTGAAGGAGGTTGATAATGTATAGTGTTGACAGGTCAAAACAGCAAATCTAAGAGGCAGATGCAAGCACATGAACATTCACACGTGTGTGTGTGCAAAGACACACACACACACACACACAGCCACACACACATAATGTAGGGTTGGTTGGTGCTAAAGTACCAGCAAAGGAGCATCCTGCTGAGAAAAGGCTTCTAAGTGAAATGGGCAGCTCAGTATTCTCTGCCTGCCTTGCAATTTGTGTGTGTGTGTGTGTGTGTGTGTGTGTGTGCGTGTGCGTGTGTGTGTGTTAAACGCTGTTATGGATGGGTCTTTGGGCAGGGACTGAGTTGGGTGTGCCAGTGGCATAGACACTGCCATTAACAACATGTTAATTACCTGGGCTGAGTCCGAGAAGCCAAACATCAACCATCATGACCAAACCTGTGTATACATGTGTGTGTGTGTGCATGTGCGTATGTGTGTGTGTGTGTGTGTGTGTGAGATTGAAGGGTAAGCAGCTGTCTCTTTGTGAAGAGACGGGGGCCGCTGCTCATGTCATAGCAGGATGGAGTGACAGAGTGAAAGGAGGAAGGAAGGAGAAATGGGAGGTACAGAAATAGACTGAATAGATTGATACTAAGTACTAAGCACTCATTACTGTTTTTATTATTTTTTGAATTTTGTCTTCATCTTTTGGTGCTCAGCGCTCGTCTCTGCGGTGTTTCTGCACCGCACTTCCCAGAGATCACCTGTCAATCACACAGTGTGGGCGGAGCTTGGATTTTCTTCTTCTGCTTATTCCAAGCAAACCTGGAAACTGGTTCATTTATGCCCTTCAGTTTTCGACCGCAAATGGAAGATGGAGCAGGATTATCGCAATATAGGCGTAATAGAGATGAAAGTGCCGCTTTAACTCTATCCTATTACGAGAATACGATCCCTCGGCTAATTCAAGGGTGCCCTTTTGATTCGGTTCGATGGGTGCTGCCGGCGCCGCCGTTTGTCATGCTGGCAGGAATAGGACCTGTGGGTTTGAGACTGGGGATTGACCCAGAGAGGAAGCTATAGTCCTTACTAGCATGAAGGACACCTAGGACATTGGTGCCTGCTGATCCAGAGTACATGCTGAGCCCAGCTCTCCTGGCGGGGGCCGGTGTTATGCGTGGATGCGTGATATGCTCCGATACGGTGCGTGCAGCATCGACGCTATGCAGGAAGCTGGCGGGTTTTAAGTGGTAATCCTCAACCAATTAGCCCACCTACATATAGATTAAGCCAACAGGAACTCAAACAAATGCCAGCAAGATTCAACCAACACTAGATAAACTTCCAATCTGTCACCAATTGAACTTTATCAACAGAACTGGACGAGCCCCCCAATTTGTCTCAAACCGGGTCTAGTAAGTCAGTGGTTCTCAACGTGTGGTCCAGGGACAACCAGGGGTCCTTGAGGGCATCCCAGGGGGTCCCCAGCAAATTGATGAATCGTTAAACTTCATTATTTCATTTACAAGAACAATTATAGAATGATTATTTTGATCATAGTTTCACTGTTATCTCTCTTCCTACAATACAGATAGTCATGGAGTTCTGGACAAAATCATATCTAACAATAAAAATATTCTCAGATTTGAGTCCGAGGGACAAAATCGCATCAAATGGGGGTCTGTGGTCCTAATGTGGACTAAATTAGGGGTCCTTGATATGAAAAAGGTTGAGAACCACTGTAGTAAGTGACAAAGAGGGAGTCCACACATGAATCCAAATTCAAAAAGTAATTTATTTTAACTTAATTAAACTCAAGCGAACCAAAAATAAACCAAAAGGCATCGGTGGGAATAAATGTAAACCATCAGTCATGTCTGCAATGCATGGATGAATGAAGTGTAGTGTGTGTGAATGTTGAAAGGTGCAAAAGGAACACAGGCGTAGCCCCACATGGCAGGTGGAGACCTGGGACCAAACACAGAGGAGAGAAGGAAGAGAAAAGAGAGATCTTTTTCCTTGGATTTTCTGGTGATGAAGTTTGAGTTTCTGTAGGTCGCTGCTCATGCTAACTTGTTCTTCTGTTTACTTCAAACTTCTACTTCTACAAACCGGATTTTTCCCAGGAAAGAGCTACCAGACACCGGGTGTTTAGAACAGCAAATGTAAAAGCTTTCATGAACTGGATATAGGTTGAATCACTATTAACTGTGAGATACAGAGTAGCAACATTTTTATTTACGTCAAAATATCAAAGCTTTTTCGCATTTCAGCCTTTACTTGAAGTTTCATTGCAGTAATTGTTGCTTGGTGGATCATGTGTGTGCCAAATTTTCCGCTGGACCCTAACAAAGTCATTCCTATGTTACCAGGGTCCTATGTTCCCCAGTTCTAGGGTTAGGGTTAGGGTTCAGGGTTAGGGTTAGGGTTAGGGTTTAGGTTTAGGGTTAGGGTTAGGGTTCAGGGTTAGGGTTAGGGTTAGGGTTTAGGTTTAGGGTTAGGTTTAGGGACCTTCAAAATCAAATAAAAACTATTGGTTTTGTTGTGTTCATATAGCTGTTTTGAAGCCTTGTTCCAATAAAAAAAAAAGGATAATATTTATGAAATATTTTAACTTGAAACGGGTCAAATTTGACCCGAAAACAATAGGAGGGTTAATGTGTGTTAACAGAATATTAAACTGGGGAACATAGGACCCTGGGAACATACGACCCTAGGAACATAGGACCCTAGGAACATAGGACCCTAGGAACATAGGAACCTGGGAACATAGGACCCTAGGAACATAGGAACCCGGGAACATAGGACCCTAGGAACACAGGACCCTGGGAACATGGATACGCTCCCGACCCTAACGATTCAGAAAAGGTCTTAAGTCATACGCTGGAAACTATGGAAACAGATTTCAGTACTGGAGATTGACGTGAAATTCAATAGTGAGAGAGAGAGAACAGCACCTGCAATGGAGTTAAAGACGTCAGCAAAAGTCCCTCCTCTGGTAGAAATACTGTTCTGTAGCGTGGCTCTCTCATGCCAACAGGACCAGGACTGACGGGTTTGTGAATGACACCTGGACCATTAGCGTCACGCAGCGCCGCCGCAAATGAGTATCGCAATCTATGACCACTGTGTAAAGTCAATTAGGATTAACAATCAGCAATCAGCAAAGATTATAGCTCACGGAGAATCGCTATCTCACCGCTTCGGTAATTAGGACCTCTCGCTGATCTCCGGCTAATCTGCTTTGTGACTCTATGAGCGCGAAGCGGAGAAAGAGTACGCCGCTCCGTCAACTTTCTCCCGAGCCGTGGAACTCGCCGCCGGAGGTTCGTCTCGACCCCTCTCCGAGCGCGTCCGGCTTCACCTCAATTTTCTATTCCCCCCGGAGCTTTTTTAAGTAGGCCTAGCGGCGCGCTAGCAGCTAATCTCTCAGCCCGACAGTCTGGCTCATGGCTAACGACTAAGTGTCAGTGTAACAGATGAGGCTGTTGCCCACGCTGACCTGTTTACAGACACTAAAGTCTACGGGCGTGAACGCCGGCCCGCGGTAACGCATTCATCCGTCACGCGGCGCTGGGTTCGCCCTGGCTGGTGGAGAATGAGCACCAGATGCTGGCCACAAATGCGGGTACATCAATTCAATCAATAAATTC
This sequence comes from Centroberyx affinis, assembly GCF_046629955.1. NCBI lineage: Eukaryota > Metazoa > Chordata > Actinopteri > Beryciformes > Berycidae > Centroberyx > Centroberyx affinis. Next base: position 47,891 of record NW_027282390.1, on the reverse strand, counting down.
ATCAAAATTAAATCAAATGTACATTACAAGTTAGGGGCACGAGAACAACTGGCATTCTTCAAATATGAGGTAGGAGGTCAATATACATCAGCATTTAGAATAGGAGACTGAGACATTGACCTGAAAATACTGTTTTGTTTTTACATCTCACGTATTTGAGGGATTTCAAGTCATTACCAAAATCATACATGAAAGACAGGAATGAGGATTAAGCATCTTTCCCATTACTCTTATATGATAATTCCCCATAAATATGTTACGTGACAAACTGTCATCCAAGTAGAATCACATGCAAATCAGACATCATCAAGAAATCAGACTTGGATAGACACTCGATCCGAGCAGGAAATAAAAACAGAAGTTCCAGTGATTCTACCTTAGAGGAACAAAAGGAACAGGATCAGATGAACTTCGATCTTTAATTCACTCTTTTTTTTTACCGCACGCATGAACAAAAAGATGAAAAATAAAAACCTTTCACCCATATTTTGATTTCTTTTCAGTTAGTTGTAGTTCAGTGAGGGATTGGAGGTAGTGAAGGACTTTACCCAGAGATCCTATAAGGTGAAGCCAGTAAAGTAAATGTCTTTTTTACTATCTGGAGGTGGTGAAGAGGTTCAGCCATCATTGGTGAGTCCAGCTTTCTCTGGACAGAGTGCTGTTCAGGAGACACTTTTGAATTACATTCTTAGATTTCGATTCGGGTCGTCCTGTGCTGGAGAAGATTTCCCACCAGTGACGACACTGACACCAGAATTGAATTTGGGTAAATCGGGTGAATCTACAGCGTCTCATTTCGAGGGCTTGGAGCCAAAGGGGCGTAAGTGCGTTATAGTAGATTTTACAGGAGAGCCAAAACAAATTTTTATCAAACTTGGATCAGCTGCTGTTACCACATACTAAGCACAATATTTAAATTTTTTGTGTTATCAGATTGAGCATTACTATAAAAACAATACTGCTACAGTTTAAGTTGACTTATATTTGTTAACCTTTTTAAAAATGGCAAAAGAGTGAAATACGCCTTTTTGGCACAAACATTGTCCCAATAGAGCCATGCAGAATATGGGCGTATGGAAGTAAACAATTGTAAAACACATTCATTTTAATACAAATCTAGCAATTACACTTCAATCAACACTGAAATATAAAACAAGATCAGAAAGGGTGTAAGTGCAGTTACACCCTTTTGGCAGCAAACAAAACCCTACTTTTACTGTTTTTGTTAAATTAAAACTTATGGGTCATGATTTCAGTTGTGTCCTTTTGGCACTGAAAAGATCTCACTGAGACCTTTCAATTGATACATAATACTCATATTCACCCAAAATTGCACTTACTCCAAGCCCTCGATTTAGTGGGAATGGGACGCTCTCCTCTGTTGCAGCCCCACTCTGTGATTTAGACTGATAAAATGGATGGATAGATACAAATCTTGCCTAGTGCAGCTTTAACTATTGCACAGGGCAGCTAGAGCAATCATCTCATAACCAGAAGGTCATCACAGGTTTGATCTCGGCAACAGCCAAATGTGTCCTATATGGAAACGGCGACACGCTGAACCGTGACACCTGCTCGCTCCCTGCAAGTCCCTCCGGAGAAAAGCCTCCGCCAAATGCCTCAGAATGTTGAAAAAAAAAAAAAAAAAAAAAAATCACACACCTCCGCTAACACTTCAAACACACAACTCATTTACTCGCCCGCACGCCGCGCCTACTTAACATCGGACGCACGCGCTCTGTGTCTTGTTTTTTTTTTTTTGTTGTTTTTTTTAACATCGACACTGCGCTTCTAAGGGGAAGGTCTCTTCTGTTATGCAAATCGGACCAGATATTGCCAGCGATTCAAGGTTAGCCAAACAGCAGTTTTGTTTGGTTGCTGGGCACGCTCCAGAGAGTTCTCTCTCCCCGCGCGCCGGGCCCGGGCCGACAGCGCGCTGGCAGGCCTACAGCCGTCAATGTCATCGCACAGACAGCGCTAGGTAGAGCATTTGTTTTGCAATCCGGTCCTTGTGTTGTGTACAATAAAAAAAGCCAGGCGGCGAGCCAGGGAACGCAGTCAAAGGCAAAAGAGTAGGGTGGGTATAGCTCCATATGTGTGTGTGTGTGTGTGAGAGAGAGAGAGAAGAGAGGGAGATATTGTCGTCCTTACGTGCCAGGCTTAGATAAGTACACTTTAAAGGCGCTTGATAGACAATCTGTCAATGCCGATCGTCCGAATCGATGCTGCAGATGGGCCCTTTTGGGATGGGTCTTAATTGACTGCTGTGTGTGTGTGTGTGTGTGTGCGTTTTCCAAATCTCCCCACTGTATTGCTCTTCTCAAACAAATCAGCTCAGATTGCTTCAGTGCCTTCAGAAAGAGAGAAGACACAGAGAGTGATACCGAATGGAATATAAGGGAAGGGGTTAAGAAAAGAGAGAGAGAGAGATAGGGAGAAATTGATAAACAGGGAAAGACAGCGAGAGGGGAATCTGTACTTCATTTTGATCCGGTCGGTCTGGTAAGAAAAAAGGGGGCCGCAAAAACTTCTTTTCAAAATTCCAGTCATTTCGCTGATTTGATTTCAGAGGCAGAGAGTAAATTCAATACACTGCCAGGTTCTGCCTGAACACAGAGGGGGTGGATTTAGCTTTTTTCCAGCCTTTTTCAGATGTACTTACTTTGTTCAGGTTTCATCCAAAAAGCCAAAGGGACTAGTTAATATCAAACTGGAAGTATCAAACTGAAAACAAATCCTATATGCTGTTAATAGATAATAATGTGTTTCAGGCTATTGGAATCCACCTCTGGGGTAAAAGAAAATAAAGGGAATTGACCTTGAAATTGTTATGCTACAAAAGTAGGCTCAGTAGTTTTATGAGTTTTAAGCTCAAAATGGGGGAATGTAGTCCTGTCATTTGGAGATTGCACTTCTCTGTACCTATGTTAACATCTAGAATCCTGAAACAAATCCATATCCGTATAGGAGCATAACTGAGCATAACATATTTTTTAAGCATCAATTTTGTTGGAATTTCCCTTTAAAGAAGAATTCAGAGTCACCATTAGGTTTAGACTGATATATGGGGCCGATATTGGCCTTTTATTAAACATTGTATATGATGCAGTGTGATTGATTACATAGCTATTGCAGAATTGATCAATACTACACTGGTTGTCTAGGAGAAGCCCTTAACCTGATTCTAATGACATTTTGATCAGATTCCACATAAGTACGCATGAATACATCATTATTATTATTATTATTATTATTATTGTTGGGTTTCAGTGGAGACTTTCAGTATCCCGTGATGGTCTAAAAGCTGTTTCAGAGGCTCTTCCACCCTGAACAGAATGAAATTTGTGTAAAATATTTGTAATTTCTCTGAATTTTTGGGCCATTTTTGGCATGAACATGGTCAGAATTTAAAGATATTGAATATCAGCACCCGCAAAAAAACCCATATCCGTCAAGCCCTAATTCTGACAGGGTTGTGAACTAAGAACTTAGAGAGGCAAATAAATGTGTAATCTTATACACTGGGCTGTATGGGGACGAATTCATTCATTTGGGGTCCCGATGCGAAACACTTGTCATTAATAACTGTTTTAGAAAAAAACAAAAAAAAATATTGAACCCCTCTAAAATAAACCAATGGGATATTACAATCTTTTACTCTAATGCAAACCGCCGTCGCCCAAACGACTTCACCCCACCCATCTCCATAGAGCGCCGGACAGAAACTTATTTCTATGCTAATGGTGTTGACAAATGCGTTGTGATCGGGTCGCCGTTTTTTTTGGAGCGGATTTCGAATTGTCCCCCCCCTCCCCCCCCCCCCACCCCGCCGCCGAATTGAATTGAACTGTGAATTATCATATAATTGCATTTTTCAGCCGTGATTTATGTGCACATCGGGGGCCGCGGCGCTCCGGTTAGCCGGTCGGTGGCGTTTCCGCGGGCTGCTCCGACTCCAAACGCCGCAGGATGTTTCCCTCCCCGTAAACATCAATCTTCCCCCCTCCTTTTTCCCCATCCCTCTTTCCCCTCGTTCTGTCATTTATTCCTGCTTTGTCTCTTTCATTCCGCCTCTCTTCCTTTCGTTCATTCATGCTTTTTTTCTTGTCTCTTTCCGTTTTCCCGGCCCTTCCGACGCTTTCGCTTGCTTCTTTTTTTTTACTTCCCCTCCTCCATCTCTCTCTCTCTCTCTCTCTCTCTCTCTCTGCTGCGTTTGAAGGGATGACAGTAAGGTGCCCTCCGGGTTATGGCGCTACCTCCTTCATAGCCTGAAATGAGTTCGCGTGCGCGTACACACACACACACACACACACACACACACGTACATCTTTTCTTCTCTGCCGTTGTTCTCTCTCAGCGTCTGGCATTGACACATTCTCTCTCTCTCTGTATGTGCCAGTCAATCATCCTGTCTACCTGCACTGTACTATATAGGCATGTGTGTATGTTTGTATGTAAGTCTGTAGCCTATATCTGCACATACGTACTAGAAATCACCCAATATGGGTTTTTGAAGCCCCATATTTTTGGACTTTGTGCCGATATTGAATACCTTTAAATTTGCCCATTTTCATGCCAACAGCAATTTAAAAAAATTCAGTGTTTCCCCCAGAATTGTATTCTTGTCAGGGTGGAAAAGCTCTGAAACAGCATTTAGACCAAACTCTCCATTGAAACCTAATCATATATTATAATCCCAATCATAACAGAGTGTATTCATGCATGCTTGTGTAGAATCTGATCAAAATGTCTCATTAGAATCAACTCAGGTTAAGGGCTTCCCATAGACAACCAGTGTAGCATTGAGCAATTCTACAATAAATATGTAATCAAACTGCAGTGAACTGATATATTAGTTTGACCTAAGAATGTTCATACAGTGTGTGTGTTGTCATGTTCTGTGTGTCTGTACAGTCCTTTAATGTGTCTGCACTGGGCCTATCTACAGCATTGTGCCTATGCCTGTGCGGCTGGGGATGTAATGTTCATGTGTTCCCTCTTGAGACCTTGAGATCCATCCTGTGGCAGCGCTCTGCCACTAGAAGCCCTCAGCAGTCCACATCAGTGTGTGTCACCGCTGTCCCCGGTCGCCCTCAATCAGACAGCCTCCTGACATTTGACATGATGTCACATAATGGCCCCCGTCTTCTGGGTCAAATCAACAGCGCTCCCCCGAACGCGAGCGTACGTCGGTGACAGGCGACTGACGCAACTCGGGAGTCAAAGGTAATAACGGCCGGCCTTTCACAGGAAAGCACATCGCCTGGCGTTACTTCACTGGCATCGATTTGTTTACTGCTCCGCTACACATGAAGCTTTCAATGGCCGCAACGTAAAGAGCGGGTCTAGGAGTGTGGTATGGTTAAAGAGTCATGCACTAGATTCCCTGGAACCAAACAAGAAAAATACTGCGTCAACTCCCATCACACGTTAGTGACAGGCAACCGAGGTAATCCTGGCATTTTGGAATTTTAGTTCTACAGACATTTGTCAGAGGCAGAGCAAGGCAGAAATAATCTCATTGGTTGAGATAAACTTCAATGGGCAGAGCCAAAATCAGTTTTTCCAAACTGGCAAACTTGAATGACAAAGAAGGAATTCTGGTCAAAATATAGGGGAGGTCCAGTACGAAAGTACTGGACCTCCCCTTTCGCGCCGCGAAAGTAACACGGACCTTTTCTCGAAGCACACATGAGCAGAAGTGAAGTGATGAAGTCAGTGAGTGTGTATCTCCGACAGCTATCCGTATAGCAAAAATAATGTGAATCGGTGCTGCCTTCCCAAAGTTATTGAACGAAAACGAATTTGTCATGCGTTAAGTAAAAATACGGAAGCGGGACGTTTTTTTTCCGAATTATGTTTTATTCTTTCAAGTATCAATATCCAACTTTATGGGGATTTCTTAACACTTTTACTGTCTCAATGTCAGAATAGTTTTCAAGAGACAGGCTACCACATTTAGCATGCTATCCAGGCTGAATGGAGAGCAGACACCGGGAGGGACGAAAGTAACAATGATATTGTAACGCTGGGTTATGGACATTGAAGCTGGGGGGGGGGATTTATTAGAGACAGGAAGGGGCTAAGTACAAAATGTTATGTGTTCATGTGTTGCTGGCATATTTCATTGGAGGGACGTGTTCACCGTAGTGGGTAATTGGCCCAGGTAAGAAGGTGGAGACTAGGGCTGGACCCGAATATTCGACTATTCGGATATTCGTTCGTTGGGTAGGTATTCGGTTTTCAATTTTGGGATTCGGATATTCGTTTTTTTAAATTTAATTTTATATGTAATCCGTAAACCGGTTGCCATTGACGCTACGAAGCAGTTTCTTTTTTTTTTTTTTAACTTTCATTCAAATGTCAGTCACATTTGCTGATCGCCATGGTGGCACAGAGAAAAAAGTACGACCTGAAATTCAAGCGATCAGTTTCAAATTTGCTGAACAAAACTGCAGCAGCAAGACATTTCTCCATTGATCTTTTTTTTTTTTTAATCTTTTTTCTAAGGTAGGCTACCGGTATTTTGATACGGGGCTCTCCCTCTCTCTCTCTCTGCGCTTTAGAACGTAACCGCTGTGAAACAATCAGAAAAGAACGTTTTAATTCTCTGATTCAACGGCTTTCTCGCTATTACCGCTCCCTCTCTTCATTCACTTTCTAGCTCGCTCGACCATCTCTCTCTCTCTCTCTCTAGCTCGCTCGACCATCTCTCTCTCTCTCTCTCTCTCTAGCTCGCTCGACCATCTCTCTCTCTCTCTCTCTAGCTCGACCATCTCTCTCTCTCTCTAGCTCGCTCGACCATCTCTCTCTCTCTCTCTCTTAATTGAAGTTATATGTATGTTAAGTATGTTTTCAGCGCTGTCTTTTTGTGAGGAGGAACTGTGACTATGTGTGAACTTTGTCGGGTGAACTGTTACCCGTGTATGGGACGCCAAGCAGTTTGAAGGTGCGTGACTCTTAACCCCCCCCCCCCCCCCCCGCTGCGGCCGAAGCTTCGAATATTCGCTGTTGATTACTACCGAAGCTCCGAAGCCCAAAAAATGGTATTCGGGACAGCCCTAGTGGAGACTAGGAAAGAAGAGTGTGTGTGTGTAATGTTTTTCACCTGAGCTGCTAAGGTTACTAAAGTTGTTCAATTGTTAGCTTACCTTATGAGAATAACAGGCTAGTCAGTGAGACCATACCGGAGTAAACTGGGAAAAAGTGTTACTTTCGTACCGGAGCTCCCCTAAGTAAAAAGGTCAGCAGCTAGCTAACTAGCTTACCTAGATAGCTTTCGGCTAGTGTGGTTAGTTTGAACTTTGAAGGTCAGCTAGGCTAACTAGCTAACTTAGTATGGTTATATTGCATTTTTTCCGTTAGTAGGTTATCAAGGACACTAGGCTTCATAGCATTAGCTTCCTCCTCTCTCACCTCTTGCCTATTTCACTAGGCTTCAGTCTAACAGTAGCCAGAAAAACTGTGGTTCTTTGGCTCCGCTCATTGAGGTTTACCTCCACTAATGGATTATTTCTGCCTCCAGAGCAGCTCTTGTTTGTAGAACTAAAACTACAATGTGCACATATTGTCTGACAATGCTTTGCCAATTGTAAATAATTTTAGTTACTTAAAAAAAAATATATTAGATGTGAAAACTACATGCTAGAGGTAATTTGTTTGAACCTGCTCTTCAATAGCTGATCCTTAGGCCTACATTGCAGAGTGTGACATTTCTGCAGCAGGATTGGTTGACAAAGTGTCACAGAAAATTGCAGTTATGCATGCATATACATCACTGCATGTTTGGCCCAATTGTCCCTTTGTCGTGGAAATCTGTCAAAAGCACTGGACTCATACACAAAGTAAAGACACAAGCCACTTATTGATTTTGAAGATTAATGAGATTATTATTGAGTCAATAATAAGGAGACATAAGATCACACCCAAAGCTTACATCAGTATGTCTCAACTAAAAAACAGAATACTTGATCTTATATAGTTTTCTAAGAGACAAAGAAATGATCTGTGGTTGGTCAATACATATTTTCTTAAATACTTTCAACCAATTGGCACAAAGCCATGAGAGAGGGCATCCCCTGATCATGCGTCTACCACATGTGTTTGTCATACATGCAGTCATGTTATAGGACACCTTCAAAACAGAGCCTCAACATCTGGTTTCACTTAAATGTCTCTACTAGGGTCTCTTTGTCCATAATATAGGTGAAAGGTAATATCAGAACATAATGAATAAATGATAAAACTAGATACTTAACTTAGTTTACTTTGACACCTTCATATCAGTCAATCGTCACACTTGCATGTGCACACACACACACACACACTTACTTCCTATGAATAAAACAATGTTTGTAATAGTGGGGATGGGGACTGACGAGGCAGTTTGGGTGACAGCTGATGATTGACAGGTATGAAGGCAGGACAGGAGGAGGGGTTGGGTGAAGATGTTATGATTGATGGAGTAGGAACAACTCCATGGAAGGGAGTCATGACTTGACATTGTACTGACATTATGAGTGCAACCTTTGACGGCAGGATTTAAAGGTGCAATTAGTACGATTTTTACATGGCCGTAATATGTCTGCAGGGGGTTGATAGGGTTGTTGATCAATACCAATGACTCAATGATTATGTCACCAGGTCCATTGGAGTTTAAAGACAATCTTCTCCTTTAGCTACGAAGGTTAAAAAGCCTTGTTCTCCAGCCAAAAAAGTAAGTGACAAAGCAGTATTATTATTCCAGTTTTTAGCATGGTGATGTATGACTTTTTCACTAGATATTTCTGCTTACTCGTCTCTATTATGAAAATGAGACTTTATTATTTGTGTCAATCACAGGCTACCGTAAGCTGTGCCAGAGACTTGTTGATGTTGTTCCAGTTCCTGTGGGTCACTGATAGAGGTCAATAAAAGTCATAGATTGCTAGACTTTACTAAGTCACAATGAAACCGCATTTTGAGAGCATCTTGCTTCCTTAATGTGATGTATTTCCTGTTGAAACAGGATATTGGGGTGGGGCATAACGTGGGGAGGGATCATTCAAAAGTGTAAACCAATTGGATATCAGTTACGGGGAGAAACAAAGTTTAATTAGGTGGGAAGGGTGGAGGGACGGGACTGTGATGGTTTTATTGGTTTGAGTTTTTATGTCGCCTCCTGGTACACGATGATGTCACCACTAAAGATTTTCCATTTTCCAGGAAGTAAAAGTACTTACAAGAAAAATACATGATTTTTTATTCTTTTTTTTTTAAATCAATTTTCAAATAGGTATGATAACAAGAATGAGCTTAAAAAAAGTATCTTTTTTCATTTCAGTGTGACTTTAATTCCCCTTTTATCTTTTTAAATGGCATTTTTGAATGTGCAGTTGTTGTTGAAAGGATCATCATTAGATTCCACTTCAGAAATTCACCCACTGTGTGGACAAGATTAGTGACTGTGCTTTGTGGCCAATCTCATCCAAGATACCATAAAAAAGCTACTTTTACTCTGATTTAGCTACTAATAATATCTGAAGCAATATTAATCTAAATGATCTCATTTAAAATTACATTTTGCCAGATGATTCATCTTTGGTTAATTTCAAAAGTGCTCATTGTGTGTGAACAGATGGAAGAACATGCAATCAAGGTCGATAAAGCATGTCTATATAATATTGGAATAGAGCCTATTAAAGCGTTCACCATCATCACATCAGTCACTTAAAAGTGATTTATGATTGAATAAGCCCATTACTTGGTTTTCAACCAAATCAGTGAGCGTGAGATTGATTAAACCTCAAAAAGGGATTTTGTTTGAGGGCAATGTAATAAGCTCAATAACTCTCAAAGTGCCAAACATAGTGCTAGAAAACACCACTGGTCTCTACCTCACTCCCTAAACAGCATTCCCAGGCCCTACCTAATCCAGATAATCAAAGGTAGTCTTTCATCCTGTGAAATTATGAGCTTATTCGCTTGCAATTAGTCTGGTGTGAACCGACTCTATTAGTGTAGCTCGGTGATTTCTCTCACTACCAGACGGATCTCTTGATCTGTGTTGTGTGTGTAATTAACCAAGAATGATTAGCTGCTCAGTTGAAGTGGAGAACAGCCTAAAACCCAGGGTTCCTGTGCTTATCCATGTCAAGGACCCCTAAATAGATCCACAGCTAAAGACCACCGACCCCGTTTGATACGATTTCGCCTCAAGGAACCCCGTCTGAGAAGGTGCTTGTTGTTAGAAATGTGGTAGTACAGAGTTAACTGTCTATAGGTGGGGTGATAACCACAGCCAAAACGGTCATTCTTATACATTCTCCCATTGTGGTCATGTCTTTAAAAAAATAAAAAAATAAAAAAATAAAAAAATAAAAAAAAGGAATATTCCCCATTTTTGCTGCTTGAGGACCTCCTGGAATCTCCTCAAGGACCCCTAGAGGTCCCCAGACCCCAGTTTGGGAACCACTGGCCTTAAGCTAAACTCAAAGTCCTCATATTTATTTGTAATATTTATAAAAAAATAAAAATAAATAAATATGAGGACCCCCAATGGGCAGGTTTGATAGGATTTTGTCATAGGAAGATTTTTGTTATTGATTTTAGTATTGAATTGTATAATATAATATACACTGTAGGTGGTGAGAGTGAAACCTATGATTAGAATATTCATTCTTATACATTCTCCAATTGGTATCATTTCTACTGCATTCAATTATAGTAAAACTAGACTGTTGCTGCATGAGGACCCCCTGGAGACCCCGGTGTGGTAAACGCTGGCCCGAGCTACTCCGGCAAAAACTGGAAGCGCTCATGTTTATTTTAGATTTGATTGATTCATTTCTTGTTTTGTCAAACGCAAACAAAGGACGAGCCAAGGCAACGTCTCTCTCTCTCTCTCTCTCTCTCTCTCTCGCTCTCTCCCCCTCTCTCTCTATCAGCTGGGTTTTATCCTCAGCGGACACTGATGCGCACAACATAACAAAGCCTCTCTCCCTCTCCCCCTCCTCTCTCTCTCTCTCTCTCTCTCTCTCTCTCTCTCTCTCTCTGTCTCTCTCCCTCCCCAGGTTTTCTCCTCTATCCCATCTCTCCTCCTCTGCTCTGCACCTGCTCCTCCCCTCCTGCCTTATTATCCGCCGACTCGGAGCCAGCGCTCCATCCCCCGACAAGTGATGCTCCTCGGCGGCGCACGTCGGTAGGTATCACCGCCCGCCGGAGGAAGGACCGGGACCGTCTTGTTTTCGCCTCTGGAAACGCGCACCGAAGGACGCCCGAACATGGGAATTTAACGGGGCTTTGCGCGAGCTGAGTGCGCCGGAGGGGATAGGACGAAAAAGAAAGCGCTCAAGTCCCATCCGAGAGAGGGGAGACTCCGGGAGGGACGGGGAATCGGTCCCGCCGGGACGGGGGAGGGAGGGGGGGGACGCAACGGATGGTTGTGCGCCTCGCCGGGACGGAGTTGGATATGGACTCAGCCTGCCGGGTTTTGGGGTCTAATAGTGAAGAATACAACCACGGGATTTGAGAGAAGGGGTTTGGACCGGGGGGGTTCCTGGAGTTGCGGACGGACGGCCGGTCGGTCGGTTGGTCGGTGCTTGCCCGTTGCGATGGAGTGAGTGAGAGCGAGGGCGCACCGCAAGTTCAGCCTCGCCATGAAATCGGTGTTTTTCAGCCGCTTCTTCATCCTGCTGCCCTGGGTCCTCATCGTCATCATCATGATCGATATCGACACTAAAAGGACGGTCCGGGCTCCAGCCGCCGGCCGGACCGGCAGGGCGCAGCAGCGGGGGGCCCGAACCGGCGCGCCGGGCGGCAACCAGAACCAATCCGCCCTCCCGGTGATCTACGCCATCACCCCGACTTACACCCGTCCGGTGCAGAAAGCGGAGCTGACCCGGCTGGCGCACGCCTTCCGCCAGGTGCCCCGGTTTCACTGGATCGTGGTGGAGGACTCGACGGCGCGCACCGAGCTGGTGGCGCGCTTCCTGGCCCGGTGCGGCGTGCCGTACACGCACCTGCACGTGTTCACGCCCCGCCGGTTCAAGCGCGCCGGCATGCCACGCGCCACCGAGCAGAGGAACGTGGCTCTCGCGTGGCTCAGGCAGCACCGGACCGCGCGGGACGCCGGGGTGGTTTTCTTCGCCGATGACGACAACACGTACAGCCTGGAGCTGTTTGAAGAGGTAGATTGCGCTCATTTATCACCTGTGTTATACACTTCAGGTTCAGAGCATGTTGTGGCCAAAAGCATCATGGGTGTCAACTGGGTATGGGAAGGTGTGGCACTCTCCATACCTTCACCTGAGTCAGTCTTAACTCAGGTGAAGTCTCAGTCTTTCAGGACCAATGTTCCCTCTAAGCTTGTAATTGATCACATTCACCAGATAATAATATCTTTTCATCAGTCATTGTCCCACTTTGTTACCAGCAACTTGCTCTTTTTATAGAAGCAGGTTTGGAAGTTTTGGTGAAAAATTATATGATATTTTGTGGCTGATAACCAGATCAGTTCATTTAGGTACTATTTATTGAGAATTTGTAGTCCTATGTGTTGCCTCATTGCTTGAACACTCACTATGGACACTCAACTTGGCTTCTTTTATTTGAATATAAGCAGATTGAGTCCGGTTTGGTGGCCAATAAATCCTGCAAAATCCTCTGCACAGATATGTTAGGACCCCCCATTTCATAAGATTTCATCCCAAAGAAGCTATGTAAGAAGGTTTTTGTTGCTGTTGATTCAGTATTGAATCTTACAACTGTCTACGTTGTGTGTGGGGAGATAATAGTGGTGAGAGTGAAACCTATGATTACAATATTACATTATACAGTATTATAATAGCATATACTGTATACTGTTTGACGGACACCTTTATCACCTTTATCCGAAGCATGTACAAAAATTCATTCTCATACATTCTCTAATTGGGATAATTTCTAGTGAATTTAATCATAGTGAAATTAAACTATTCTTCATTTTGATGGGAACCCTCTGGATCCCACTCAAGGACCCCTGAGTGGCCCCAGACCTCAGTTTGAGAGCCAATATAGTTTAGACCGTGACTAGTTTATCCTATTAAGGTAGAATTAAGCCATTATCAAAGCCATTCTATTGACTGGTAAAACTAGGTGGACCTAAGCCATACCACCAGGCTTGATATTACCTGTGTGTGTCTTTGTGTGTGTGTGTGAGCGAGAGAGAGAGAGAGAGAGAGAGAGAGAGAGAGAGAACTTGAGAGCAAATGAGAGAGAGAAAAAACAGACAGAGGAGTGTGTGTATGTGTGTGTGTGAGAGAGAAGTGACAGTTTGAGAAAGACAGAGAGAGGGAGAAAGACCGACAGAGACACAGGTGGTGGTGGTGTGTGTGTGTGTGTGTGTGTGGGGTGTACTGGTTCACCAGGGTTGCGAGTTCTTTCACATCTTTATCTCACCAACATTGCTGTCCAATTTTCTGCTGATCCACTTGCCGGTGATTGCAACTGGAAGATGAAGAAGCACAGAATGAATAGGCACGCTTGTGTGTGTGTGTGTGTGTGTGTTCACACTAGATGATTTTGTTTCCTCAAGCTAGCCGTCTGTGGATATGTGTCTAGAGTTATCGATTGGACTGATGCTGCCGATAGCTGATATTTTATGCTGATATCTTCAATTTGACCAATTTCATGCCTCAAAATTCCAAGTAGTCAGTGTTTCCTCCAGACTTTTATTCTTGTCAGGCCTCTGAAACAGCATTCAGATCATCATGGGACACTAAAACTCTCCACTGAAAGCCAGACTAATGAACTTCTTCTAGGTGGGTCAGCAGCTCCTTAAGGCAGAGTGAGTCAGGTTTCACTGCAGCTTTTACAGACTGTCGAGTCAAATCCTCCCACACCACACTGGAATGAGTCCTCTGGTCAGACATCTGATATAAAATTAATAATAATAATAACATATTGACTAGCTGTGGTCAGGGAGGAACCTCCATCATGCGGGAAACAGTGATGCCGACATCAGATTTTTATTATAAGTTCAATATATGGGTTTGCCAGTATCTAACCCCTATATGTGAGAGGGTTTCTGTTTGTGCATGTGTGTGTGTAGGGGGGTAGAGTGAATCCTGGCCCATCTCTTCGCACATCAACATTCAGCATCAACTCTCGTTTCTTGTAAAAGATGGCTGCACTGCCCCGCTTCACTAGACGGTACGCTCTAGACTTCCAGGTAATGAAGAAAGATGAGTCGGTAGCAGCGGGAGAAGAAACACGCCGATCTTTTCACTCCTTTCACTTTGGAAGAATGGTTTTCTGATTGCTGATTGCTCGCTCTGATTGCCGCCTTTTAAAAGATGGCTGGCCCCCACAATCGAAAATTTTGTGAAATAATAAAATGTTCCGTATGGGAAACGGTTTCATTCAAATAAGCTAGGAACTCTGCAATGAATGGAATGGAATATAGTAAAACATTAAGTTGGGATATTTACTTTTAAACATGGCAAACATTGTAATGCTTATAGTGAAAGTACCTTCAAACTTGACCTCAGCAGGTAAATAAAAAAGGTGATCATCTGCAAACATGTTGATTCCGAATAGATGTTGATGGGATGCTCTGTACCAATGCTGAAATCCTGTGTAAATATAGCGCCAAAATGAAAGTTGAGACATCGTCCATAGTCGCCCATAGCTTCTACCTGCATCGTTTTGTGAAATCAGGACCTAAATATCTTTCTGATGTCAGTTCAAGTGTTCAACAGTTTCCAAAGCTGTTTTGATATGAATTTTTCTTAATATTTGAAAATGTTTGTGTTGAACCTGGCCGCCTCCTGAGTGTCGCCGCCGTTAAACGCCTGGAAGCAAACAACCACCAATAGAAACAAAAATCATTTACACTTATCAGAAATGCATTAATTTCTTCTTCTTCCACCTTAAAATGCACTATCCTTATATAACTTACACCAGTTTGATGCTACTTAGAATGATATATAAGCCTACTATAGATCAGTGATTCTCAACCTTTTTCATTTTTCATATCAAGGACCCCTAGTTTAGTCCACATTAGGGCCACGGACCCCCATTTGATGAGATTTTGTCTCTCGGACCCAAATCTGAGAATATTGTTATTGTTAGATATGATTTTGTCCAGAATCCCATGACTATCTGTATTGTAGGTAGAGAGAAAACAGTGAAACTATGATCAAAACAGTCATTCTTCTACATTCTCTAACTGTGTTAACTTCTTGTAAATGAAATAATGCTGAAGTTTAACAATTCATCAATTTGCTGGGGACCCCCTCACGGACCCCTGGTGGTCCCCGGACCCCACGTTGAGAACCACTGCTACAGATCTATGCCATAAAAATGTACGTGATAAAGTCTGTTCTGACTCAAAACTGCTTTGCACGTGAGTCTCGGTGGGTTTTTCCCCTGCAGTATTTGGGCAACAGTGCTTAGATTCTTTCCCCCCACTGAGACGAGCGCGGCGTATCGATCCGCGGCCGGGTCTCTTCTGACCCAGAGTCAGCGTTAGATTCCCATGCCCGGGGGCTCGGCTGTAAAGAGCATCTGTTTGATTTGTTGATAGCACACTGTCTCCTCTCTGTCTTCCCGCCTGTTTCATTACCCGGCTCCTCTGTGCAGGTAATGGCCTGTCATAGAGAGATAATAAGCTGTCATACGGCGGTAATAACCTGCAGAAACTGTCTGCAGGGCCGAGACTGATGACGGGAATTGCGCTGATAGTGGGTGGCGGGTTCATTTTAGAAACCTTCACATCATTTCGGGGAGAAAATTGATACCTGATGGTGATTGAAGCAACATCTAAAAATGACTCTTCTGTAACCGAAGTCCCTTTGTTATAATAGCTTTTATAGTAATCCATTGTGGGGGGGGGTTTATTTCCTTTTGTAAGAGCAAGTCGTCATTTTAGGATCTGAAACATTTTCACATGAACACTAGAAAGACCTTAAATTGCGATTTTTTTATTTAAATTTAAACTCATCCTCCCACGACCTTTCCTAAACATTTAAATACTTTCCTAGAATTCTAAAAAAAAACCCACTTGGAATGTAAATATAGGCAGTTTTTCATTGTATGATATAAACCTCCAGCGTATAAAGCGACTCAGCAGAGAGCAGAGATAATTGTAACATGGGGAGAGATGCAACACCCTCAATTCCTCCAAGCTGGAGTAAGCGAGAATTATGTAACTGATAATTAATATGATGTATATTTAGACATGAGCCCAGGTGAGCCCAGTTGACTCATGGCTATGTGAGGAACTGTGTTGACTTTACCCCCCCCGAAAGAAGTCTTTTTTGGACCAATTTCCTTTGTTTTTGTTTTTTTTTTATGTTTCAGCGACTGTAGAGCACATGCAGGCGGGGGGGGATTTCTGACCCGCAGTCGCTCAATTAACAAACGAGGAGCTCCAGCCGGGATAAAATCAGCCTCATTGTTGACTCCGGGTTGTTGATTACATCAAAGTAGCTGCCCGGGCTGTTTTTTGCTTCAGGAACAAGGCTACAAAACCCACCGCGGCGTAATGAGCAAAAATGTTGTTACAACTGCACCCCCCCCCCCCCCACCTCCCCCCTTATGAAAAAAACATCAGGGACGTAGCAAATGTTTTACAAGCCTCCCCGCGGTTTTTTTTTTTCCCCCCTTTCTCTCGGGCGGCGGAGTCAGCGTGGGAGAAGCCAGGTGGAAAGGCATTTTGCATTAAGACGAGAGTTAAGGGGTGTGTGTGTGTGTGTGTGTGCGTGTGTGTGTGTGTGTGTTGGGGGGGGGGGTGTATGCTCCGTTCTGCACAGTAGTCAGGTCTCGGCGTTCCGGCTGAAGCCTCCCTCCTGGCAGTCGATATGGGTGTCAGCGAGCGGAAGGCTGCTCTTTTAATGCCCCTCCATGCAATTACGCCTCCACACACACACACACACACACACACACACACACACACACACTTTCTCCTGTGGGATGTCTTACGGTGACTTTGCATTTTCGCCCTCAGGAGTCAGCGTGCTGCCATCATGGGAAAAAACCTTGTAACTCTCTCCCTTTCACTCAAATTAACTGTTTACATGGGATTTTGACTGATATGGGAAACTCATTACTTTCGGACTGAAGCCGATATGTTGTGCCGGTGTTCAGTATATTTAAATTTGACCATTTTCATGCCAAAAAAGTCCTACAAAGTACAAGGATTTCGATTTTTACACCGGAATTGTATTGTCATCAGGGTGGAAAAGTCTCTGAAACAGCATTTATAAACCATCATGGGACACTAAAACTCTCCACTGAATGCCAGATTAATTAAATTAAGTTCCTTAAGGCAGGTTTCACTGCAGGTTTTGAGTAAAATCTTAACCCATATATTGTTTTAATGGCGTATTCAAGCCATAACACACTCACGTCATGCTATAGTGTGATCATTGGCACTAGTGTGTGTGTGTGCTCATAGGCTGCAGGTCGTAGATCAGCACACCGGTGTCAATAACCACAGTGTAGCATGACCTTGAGTGCGTTATTGCTTTCATCCAACACTTTTACAACAGTAGCAAACATTAAACAGAGATACAAGCTTTGGGTTTTAATTTAATAATGTTCTTTTGGCCCCCCTCCAACAGAAAAAATGAGTTAGGGCTGCTGAGCAATTCACATCCTCGCTCGCTTCGCTCCATTCACACTGTGATACTGTTGGCGTTATAAAGCATATAAGTGCGTACACGGCTGTTATGAGCGCTGTCGGACAATCACGACACGCGGTTGAAAACAAACGGCTGAGGTAACGGCACATATAACTCTAAACCTAGCGCTTTATGTGCTGGGTCAGTTCCACAGCCCCCAAGAGGGCAGAGGATCCCGTTCAATCTCGCCGGTGTGACTTCAAAAATACAGGGATGTCAATCGGCGAGATGAGGTTGTGTTTTTTTTTTTTTTTTCTTTCGCCCCCGTTCGTTCCTGAAAAGCTGACTCACTGGAGATAGAGGGTTTTTCATTGTAGCAGAGCTGCCGGAGTCGGCTGCAGCAGCCTGTCAGCCAGGCAGGACTTTGTCAGACCTTTTTTGAATAATTGAACTCCACCAGGCCCGAGAGCTCCGCGCTCAGTCTGCTGCCCGACTATTTTAAGGAGCAGGTAGCGAGCGCTCAGGGCTGAAGCGTGAATCAGGACAAAGACTCGTTTCTCAAACGTAGGCATGCTTGGTTTTGATGGTGATTTCTTAGTTTTGCTGTAATCCTATTTATATTCATTGTGGAAATCCTCTGAAGTGGTCAATGCACCTTGGTTTCTCTAGTCTGATGCACATGGAAGCAGAGGCAAACTGCATATGTAAAGGCCTATTGGACAGTAGTATAACCTAATTTTCTTTAACGTCACATTTCTGCACTGACTACTCCACACCAAATCAAAATATGGGATAAAATAATGTATTCTATCGATTATGTGGAATTGTTCAAATCAAATTTTGTGTATATAGCACATTTCATGCAACAGTGTAACCCCACACATGGTTAAAAACAGTTCAGGGCCATTAAAATGAAAGCCAAGGACAGAAACAAGACAACCAACATCATAAAGGGACACCAGAAGGGCAGAAGTAACATTTGAAAAGTATAAATATACCATAAAACTAGTTGTGTCTAGCTATTCAATTGTTGGAATTGTTGGAGTTTCTTTGTTGAAAACCTTTCAATTTCAAGTCAAGACTGCACGTCATATTTAAGAACGCACACTCGCATGGATTGGACGTCTCTTTTTTTTTTTTTTTTTTGACAGTTTCATTACATTTCGGCGCTGTGAACATTTCCTTTGACCAAATGATTTACGTCCCTCGGGGGCAGGGGGAAAGGGGGGGGAAGGGGGGGGTGAGGTTTGCTAAAAGACTTTCTGTGTGAGGAGGAAACGGTCTAAAGACACACTGGCAAACAGTCAGGACAAATTTGATCAAGAGTGGAAGTATCTCGGAGCGAAACTCCGGGGCCTGCAGAGAGGAGGGAGGGGAGGGGAGGGGGGGGGGGGGGGGCACAAAGAGAAACCGGAGGAATGAAGGAACCAGAGAGAAATGGGAAATTCAATTTCATCAAACCCCTGCGAGCAATTATCATAATTACATACTGTAGTGGGAGAAGCGAAGGGGAGCTGGGGGAGAGGGGGGAGTAGGGGGTGGAGGGGGGGCGGGGGGGGTGTTGTAATGTGAGGGAAGCGAAGCAGAAAGGAAACGAACCTCGCCGGGAGAGAGAAATTGTCCGTGGCTGAGCTGGTGGGAGGATGAGGAGGGAGGAGGGAGGAAGAAGACCTTGGGGGGGGGGGTGTTAAGGGCCGATGTGAACGTTTGAAAAAGAGGGGGTTGTGCACCAGCTGTCTGATTATTTCTTCTTTTTCTGTATTAGTTTGAATACCTGGCCTCACCTATGCGTCATAGAATCTTTTTTTTTTTTTTTTTTTCTTCTTCTTCCAGTTCACTGCTGTCTCTAGCCGAGGCTGGAATCCGTTAGTTTGTCTGTCTGTCTGTCTCTCAGCAGGACATCTCCAAAACCTAAAAACCAGATTTGGATGAAATTTGGTGGACAGATGGGGCTCGGGCCAAGGAGCAATTGATCCGATTTTGGTGGTGATCCACATCTGGGATTACTGCCGTGACATGATTATTGTTTTGTAGCGTTGGCGGTGAAGTGGCTTGCACTCTCCTTCTAGTTAGTTGGTGTCAGAATGTCATTTCAACACAGTGATCAATGACATTTTACATTATAGGCATCTTAGCTCTTATCAAATTCAAATTTGCTTCATTGGCACGACAGGAAAGAGTCCATGTTGCCAAAGCAATACAGTGCTTCAACTGTAATAACATTGCAAACATTAAAGGATAAGGCTGGTGTTTTTTAATACATTGCTTACTGTCAACAAATCCTATGAAAATAACAAAATCAACAAAGCGTTTGCTCTACTCCTGTTACTTTCTAACTTCCCACATTCCGTTTTTAGCCGTGAACCCAGAAGTCATTGGCTCCAATTGTAAGCTAAAACCTTTAAATACAGCTCACAAAGACATAGTTTCAATTTTAAAAATCGCTAACTGTTACCATGAAAAGTCAGGCTGTTGTAGTTATTACCAAATCAAATTCAAATGGGAACAAATTCTTCATTACGCCGGGGACTATTTTCTGTGCTACGGAACTACTTTCCTGAGATGGAAAACGTGTTTACAGTCGACTTAGTTGCATCGCAATGATGAAATATGTTGCCCAGAGCAACAGCATGGCTCTGTGACGTGTTTTTAATCGTTTTTTTAATACAATGGAGTTCTGTGGCTGCTGGGACATGGCTGCATTGGGCACCGGCTACATGGACGAGACTTGTTAGCAAAACAAATTCACTGCTGATTGTGTTATTATCATAGGATTTGTTGACGGTAAGAAATGCATTAAAAAACACCAGCCTTATCCTTTAAGAAAATGCATTACAATTTATTCTAGTCTGGGTGTGAAGCTGCACTAGGCGACTTTGGCAGGAAGAGGTAACTGGTTGAAAAAATCTGAACTTCAACACCCATAAAATCCTGTAAGGTGACATCGATCAACCGTGATGTCCAACACTCATCCCGCTCATCTTTGCTCATTTGCATTCTTCCATCTCTCTCTCACTGGTTCTGTCTCTCATTCAAATAATTCAAATATGCTTTATCTGCATTACAGCGAAGAAACCAATGTTGCCAAAGCAATACAGTACATGCGATATGGATCAACATGTTCACATTAAAATCCCTTCCTCCTTGTATCAGTGTGTGTGTGTGTGTGTGTGTGTGTGTGTGTGTGTCAGTACCTGGACAGTGTAGACTATGGGTTGCTGCGTATTCAGCTCCCATAACCAGACTCTTCACCACACAGTGAATGCCAGTAGCTTGATGTGTAAGTAGTGTGTTAGTGTTTGTGTAGAAACAATAAAATAAATATAACATACAAAGATATAACGATAACAGTGCATAAAGTGATAAGATATAATAATAAAAGAGATGCAAATTTAACAAATCATGTAAAGGGTTTACAGGCTGTGTGGCATGGAGGATCTCTGTCTCTCTCTCTCTCTCTCTCTCTCTCTGCCTGGGGACCCACATGGTTGAGTGTATCTGAATGCCAGCTTTGTCCTCCCCAACCCCCATCCTGATTTGCCTGCCCTTCCATCCTCCATCCTCCAACATGCACACACCACACACACACACACACACACACACACACACACACACACAAACACAAACACACACAGAGCTGGTTCCAGTGTTGGAGAGACAAGAGGCATTATGACATTATGTGTGCACGTTCACACACAAAGAGATAACTCAGTTTCACACGCATGCATGCACACACACACACACATGCTTGCAGTACTATACTTGTGAGGACCTTCCATGGAATACATTCATTTCCTAAGCCTAACCTAAACCTAGTTCTAATCTACACCTAAACCCAAATCCTAAACCTCCTAACCCATTGTAAAAATGCCTTCACTTTGTAGTAGGGATGGGGCGATATGCTTATCTTTCTAGAGATGCCATTGGCTGCTAGAATGTAAACAACAATTTAAAAATGTCGTTACAAAGTGCAAATAATATCATTTGGATGGAGAGTTTGTGAAATTGTATCGCGCAATATTGAATTTCGATATATCGTCCCATTCCTACTTTATAGTATTTTCCTCATTGTTCTGTATTTGTGATGACATTTGGTGTACACTACATAGAAATATAAGGACACACACAATATGCATGCATTTTCATCTTTTTCTTTTTCCTGCTCATCTAAACCCATCATGCACTCAACCCGCTCACATATCACGCTCCATTGCATCACCGTTTCATAACCCCCCCACCACCCCACTAATTTGATTCATTCATTTTCTCTCTCTCTCTCTCTCTCCCATTGCCTCCGCCATGCATATTAATAACGCACAGATAAAAAATACGCTTGATTAAAATCACGCCCGGCCCAGCCACCCGAACGCTTCGTCCCGGGCGCGCAAACAACGCCGGTGACGGCTCTTTCTCCCGGGGGGGCCAGGGCGGCGGGAAACTGAGTACATCCATAATGGATTTCATATACTTCGTCATTAAGAGTCTCATTGTGTGCGTACACACAATTCACTTCTTCACCTATTTGTTTGAGGGGAAAGGGAGTCGGCGTCGATTACCCAGCCGAGCCGAGCCGAGCCGCCCCGGGATAGAGTGTCCTGGCTGGGAGTCAAATGTAATGCGATTCCTCTCAGCGCTGTATTTTTCACTCCGGCTCTTCTTTTTTTGTTTACTTGTAAATGGCACGCATTACTGACTGAGCCGCCGCTACTGTAATTTGTCAGGACTTACAGGTTGTCGTGCGCCCGGCTGCATCTGAAATTATTCGGTATCCGAGGCGATGATGAATTATTTGTTATCTCACTACAGTGTCTGCCCTCTGGTGTAGATATCCATATTGATAATGAGACAGGAGCTACAGAGATTCCTTAACGGTTGACAGTGTCTGCCGGCGACGCTCAGCTATCAAGCCTAAACCCATGGAAGATGTGATGTATGGTGCGGGAACAATGTCTTAAACTCATAGGAACTAATAGAATTTAAAATCAACCATAAACACAGCAGATATTGCTCGCTTTTCATAAGTAGAGTTGATTGTATTAGTGTGAATATAACTAGTCAGTTGATTTTCATTACCTTGGACCATTGGTGTGACCAAGTCAACTTAACTCAAGTCCGATTCAAATCTTGAGGTACAAGTCTCAAGTCAAGTCCCAAGTCAGTCTCAAATCTTTCAGGTACAAGTCTCAAGTCAAGTCCCAAGTCAGTCTCAAGTCTTCAGGTACAAGTCTGAAGTCAAGTCCAAGTCAGTCTCAAGTCTTCAGGTACAAGTCTCAAGTCAAGTCCCAAGTCAGTCTCAAGTCTTGAGGTACAAGTCTCAAGTCAAGTCCCAAGTCTTCAGGTACAAGTCTCAAGTCAAGTCCCAAGTCAGTCTCAAGTCTTGAGGTACAAGTCTCAAGTCAAGTCCCAAGTCTTCAGGTACAAGTCTCAAGTCAAGTCCCAAGTCTTCAGATACAAGTCTCAAGTCAAGTCCCAAGTCAGTCTCAAGTCTTCAGGTACAGGTCTCAAGTCAAGTCCCAAGTCGAAATGTAGATTACCAAGTGAAAGCCCATGTCATTAATGTCAAGTCTCAAGTCTGTATGTAGAACAGCAAGTCAAGTCAGAACAAATCAAGAGTCCAGTATCAATTTAATATCTTAAAGAAAACTAAATATCTAGTACTTTTCAATGCAATATGGTTTTAATAAGATATAAAGTGCATCATGAGTTTGATCTAAGTCATTTAGGCAAACACAAGATCTTTTGTCAAGACTTTAGAAACCTTTTCAAGTAATCAAAGTACAAGTCAAAGTCAAGTCCCAAGTCACCAGAACCCAAGTCAAGTCTCAAGTCTTCTCTTCATGCATCAAGGCAAGTCTCAAGTGATTCAAATTGTGACTCGAGTCCAAGTCACGTGACTCGAGTTCCCGCCTCTGCCTTGGACTGTGGACATTTTTGGACCCGCAGAACATTTGTAGCAATTTCACACCACAGGAGAGCTTCATTCTATGGGACTTTCTGGCAGGTCTGAAGCAGAAAATGTACTTTTATCTCTGCCAAATCCCCCTTGTACGCTCTCACAGCCACCTTTACTATTTTTCCTTCTCCAATTCCTTCCCTGCGGGGGAAGCTGCGGAGTTTGTACTTGAGGACAAACTCGATCACAGGGTTGAGCTCTGCGGTTTGCGGCTGTGGGGAAGAGTTGTTCCGCGTTCGCAAATATGGATCGGACTATTATAGACCATAGGAATAGCATGTAAGATTCATAAAGCGAGCGGTGTTGCACTTAACCCTTGTTCCTTCTCTAGCGGCACAGAACTACAGTACTACAGTAAAACTCTGATCATACTTGGCAGCTAGGGGATGTTGCTGTAAAATAACACATTTTACTCAACGTCCCAAGGTAAAATACGGGTTAAAACACACTTCCCAAAATAGAAGCTTCTCTATGAGGACGGTTACATTGATTTCTTTTTGGACCGTGATCATACCTGGCAGCATTCATGTATTTGGATGTGTGCTGCAGCCAGTGATGTAGTGGTAAATAAAAATAAAAGGGTAAACTATGACCTCCAGTCAGAAATCATCATAAAGAAACAACCAGCCTTATAAAAAAAATCTATAATATCTTCAGAAAAGTAGCAATTTATGCTTCTTTTCCTCTCAAAACCCAATCTTCATACAACTTTCATCAGGTTGAAAACATCCCTAACAGTACGTTGCTTCCTCCTGTAACAACTTTCTAGGTGTGTTGCTGTAAAATAACGCATTTGTACTCAACTTCCCGGCATTAAAAAGCACACACACACACACACACACACACATTTCCCAAAATAGAAGCCTCTCTGTGAAGCGGATTACATTAGAGCTTGTATTGATTTTTTTCTCCAACTCCATACTTCCCCAAGATTGTTGCCGTTTCAGTCAGTCTTGAAATTCTGCTGTTCAAGTTTCTGTAAACCTAAATATGGAGTTCAGCACTCAGTAGCGGTTATACAATAACAAAATCTTCCTCATCGGTTTTCTCTCAGGTGAAGGTCTGGTATCTCCTAACAATAAGAAATCAAATCAGGATTTTTTTCCCAATTGACGCCCACATACTTTTGAAATTGCAGGATGCAATTTGAATACATATTGTTGGCAGGAGTAAAAAAAAAAAAAAAAAGATTGAGGTGACACCAAAGTTTTCCTGTGCCAGCAGCAGTCTGCAGATGGTAACACAGATACGGCCGTCTACTAAACCAGTCACTAGAGGAGATAACGTACCATCTGTTGAAACACTGTCACTGCACGGCTTTGTTTGGTTCCCAGCAAACATCTTGACATTACATAAATGCACCAGTGTTGACAGAGAAAATTGAGACGACGTCCGCAGACCTAAATTTCTTTCTGTTAACAGTTCTAAACCGTTTCCAAAGCTGATTGAATCTGGATTTTTACCATGCCACAGTATCGTATTGTGAAAATGTTGTGCTTGTTTGGGTTAATGTTGAACTGTTGGTGAAATGCTTGCTGGGTTTGCTCAGATTTGCAGAGATTTTTTTTTTTTTTAACAGGAAGATCTGGATGATCCTGGGTTTGGTTTTGGTATTGCAATCCAATGAGACCTCAGCCTTACTTGGTCAGGCTCACAATGTACACAGATGCATACCTACATAGCCTGGACACAGTGCAGCCAAAATGTGTATATGAACAGTATAAAGACATTGAGAGGAAAGGCAGGAAAAAGATAATAGATAATCAAAAAACAAAAAGACCAAGGCACTCTTTGTCTTAAATTAAAAATGCCTTTATGTAGGTATGTTGTGGCCACTCCCCCCTCTAATTGGGGTAATTCTTCTCTCATATACAGAATGTGTGCCTGTTTGTTTGTTACTCACACTCCCATGCCATATCAATAAAGGCATTTTTAATCAAAGAGAAAGAGTGCCTTGGTCTTTTTGTTTTTTTGGATTGTACTAATAACCCCTCTTTTACATAGATTTTTTTTTACCTATGTGTATCCCAGCAGCGCTCCCCATTTTCCCTTTTCCCTTTTATTCTAATAGATAATCAAATCTGGAAAATTTGCATTGAAATGACAAACCGAACCATAGCCCAACTCTCTCACCAGTAGCCATAGTATGTAATTGAATCAACCACCGTTTGTCATTCTGAAATGTATTCTAAGGGGTTGATACAACAACTGGCAGCTAAACAGCCATAGATGGGCTGGTTAATACATTTTGGATTGCTTTTGTTGTTGTGTTTTTTACAATACACTGAAAAGAAATAGAAAATACACATAAATCCTAACCCTAACCCGCTTATACAGGAAATAAGAATAATTTTCAACCCTTTGTGGTGCAAATCTGGTCTCTCATGACAGTCTAAGCAGAGAAAAACAAACAGATTCTACATAGTTTCTTTCTGTTTGGACAGCCAAAATCAAATCTGGCCTCGAAAGTGTTAAAAACGAAATTGCTGGAGCTTGTGTAAATCTAGCCGATGTTTCTCTGAACGCTGTTTGCTCTATGCATGGTCCATGTTTCATTTCTAAAGTCTCTTTTATAATGTGTCAGACTGTACTAGGCTTTGGCTAGAAGCGGCGCATTCAAACCAGGCGATCATTAGCAGTCAAACTAAGACTTAACCGCTAAGCCAAAATAACGATCGCACTCTAGGAACGACCAACGCACAAAGTCGGCCTCTCTCTCTCTTTCTCTCTCTCGCTCGCTCTCTCTCTTTCTCTTTTCATCTGTGTTTTCACAAAGCAGAGGAGCTGGCGTCTTTGAAAAATGACCTAAGAGAGAAAGGCAGACAGCAGCAAAAGAGAAACGAGGGGGGGGGGGGGGGGGGTTTAGCGCAGCGCAGGCTCGCCGGGGCGAACTCGAGGGGGCCGCGGCATTAACGGAAGAAAGGGGTCTTCAAAGCTGCAGGCGTCGCTCGGGGGCAGAGGGAGGGGGGTAAGAGAGAGAGAGGGGAAGAGGAAGATGGATGAAAGAGAGAGAAGAGGTGAGGGAAGTGAGAAGACGCTCGGCATCCCTCTTGTTAAGACGCTTTGGAAGGGAGGTCGGACAGTAACTCAATATTCACTTTATCAGCTTCCACTCAATTCCGCCGAATCCCAAGATAACATCAGTGCACTTCACGTTTTTTTTTTTTTTTTTTTTTTGACAGGTAAATTAATACGTTAAAGTAATAATCTCTTGACAGTTTCATAGAAATAATAACCTCTCTCGCCGATTTGCTGTAACACGGCATCGATTCGGCCTATAGCCAGTTCCGTGAAAGCTTCTACATTTGCTGTTCTGAACACCCGGTGTCTGGTAGCTCTTTCCGGTTAAAAAAAACATCCTCTGGCACACAGGAAGTGATGCGTTTTCCGGTTTGCTTGGAATAAACAGAAGAAGAACTGGGTAGTTAGCATGAGTAGCGATAGCCACCATGGCTGAACAGACAAAGAAAAGAGAAACTCAAACTGCATCAACAGAAAATCCAAGGAGAAAGACAAAGTCACAGTACTTTACCCTCCTGTTCGCTGTAAATGATGCAGACATGTTTATCGATATTTATTATGGAAAGCAAAAGTAATGCTACTGAAATAAGACATTATTCGTTCGCTGCCACATGTTCACGAATCGACGAATGACAATCAAGCGTCTCTTGGTTCTTCTAATCTACACGGTTCTCATTGATTGAAAGACACTAGGCTGCCATCTAGTGGTACTTGGTAGGCATGACATCGCTCACAATACAAAGAGCGGCTTTCAATGACGAGAATCATGTGGAGTCAACCGATTCTTTCAATTCTCGTCCAACGAAATGAACAAAAAGAATCGTCTCCTTTCGCTGAGTGACTCGTAAAGAACCACGCTGAACTTTGAAACACTACAACTCAGAGTGTTTCGACAAATGACATTCAAGCGTCTCTTGGTTCTTCTAATCTACACGGTTCTCATTGATTGAAATACACTAGGCTGCCATCTAGTGGTAATTGGTAGGCATGACATCGCTCACAATACAAAGAGTGGCTTTCAATGTACGAGAATCAACGAAATGAACGAAAAGAATCGTTTCGTTTCGCTGAGTGACTCGTAAAGAACCACGCTGAACTTTGAAACAATATAACTCAAGAGTGTTTTGGAGTAGAGACTAGAGCTAAAGACAAGACAGTTTATTGTGTCACAGTACCCTACATTTGGAAATAAATCCACCTTATCACACTATTCACTTTTACTGAGAACGTTACTGAATTGACCTAAATCCACGTCACAACAACCTTTTCAGCTGTCACTCTTTTCCTAGCCTGGTTGTTATATATTTAGACATTATTCGTGCACAGCCAATTCTGCAATGGACCTCTATAATTGCTAGGAGATTTGTGACGCAAGTGCAAAACCTCTATACGTTCATATACTAGGTTTTCTGTAGCTTTCTGGCTGTGATGGCTCGGTCCAGTAATGCAGTGCCGCTCGCTGACTCGGTTTTGTTCTGTTGTTTTGTCATGAGAGACTGGCTGGAGGCTGTTTGGGTGAGAGATGAGGAGCAGTGTCTGAATGGATGGGCTTCAGGGTGGCCAGGGATGGAAAATAGAATCACAAGCATGTACACACACACGCACACACAACACATCCACACACAAAGGCAAGATACAGATGTCTCATACTCCAACACACACACAAAAAAAAAAAAAAAATATATATATATATATATTCAGACAACATCCTTACACAGTCCACTTCCTCACTCTCTCTTTTCTTTTATCTGCCTCTCTCTCCATCTCGTTTCTCGTCGCGGCGCTTCCGGCTGTGTGTGAATTCATTCACTGTGAAAATGGAAGGCAGCTCCGCTCTGCACAGTTTCATTTAGCCGTATATTCAGTTAGCCACAGAGACCCCGCGTGCAGCTCTCACCCCCCGTCTCAGATGAAATTAAAGATCTCCAGTCCCTCGCGCAAACCGACAAGTAACACGCTGCAGAATCGTCTTCACACATATTCGCCGACTTTTTGGAATCGGGGTGGACGTTGCCTGTAGGTCCAGACTTCCCCTGGAACGGCAATGTGACTGACCAGAAAACTGATTGTGGATCAGCGAGAGGCATGGCCTTGGATGGCACCGCAGCTGTTGCTGCTGCAGTACAACATCTACTATTAAAGAGCCTCACAGAGGGGGGTGTCGGAGCAGTCGGCCTCCTGCTATTTTCCAAATAACACAACTGTCAAATGGGTCGACTCAGGTTTCAGTACATCACACAGTAGACAAAGCAAAAAAATACAATCTTTTTCAACTTTGCTATTGCATTTAGGTTTATAAGCCTCCACTATTCCCTCTACACCCCACTGTAAAACCAGACACATGGGTCCTATTAAATGGTAGGGGAAACTATAGGATACAATACTGTCTTTAAATGAAGAATTAGTTTATAAAAAACATTGGAACCTACATCATATCGCAGGTCATTACTGCATTAATTTTTATTTGTATAATTACCTGAAACAAACGGGACCATCTGTGAGAAGACTGTAAGCCTCTACCAGTCTCTACACTGTATTTTACATTGTGAGACACCAGGTCGGATTTGGAGGGAAATCTGCTGGATTGCTTTACGGCACAAAACAGTTAGAGGGCGCTGTTCTTCCAGAGCAAACGGAGATAAAGCTTTCAGAGTTTCTGGCAGCAGATGGTGGAAGGAGGGAAAGAACGATGGAAAAAATCACTTCCAACATGTTGATCCTCGTCAGTAAAGACAAAGAGTAAACCTTTGATCGAAAAAGCAACATCCTCTAGTGACAGAAAGCAATAAAGTTTATGGGAACTGTCTTAATTTTGAGAAACTCTAGCACTAACAATGCCACTGGTGTGAGATAGAGGCTTCCAATCGTTTCGACCATGGTCTCATTTGTTAACAGTAATTATAGCAAGATATATGTTTAAAAATGATACATATATCACCTTTAATTAAAGGCCAATATTGGCTCGATATAACGATCTTACCCTCATATGGATCATTTTAAGTAAGCACAAATTGTATGTACTTTTAGACCAAAATGCTTGAACTATTATAATTTCAACCAACATGGACTTTTAATGACGTGACTGATCTTTGTGCATTCATGTGTTTGTAGGTGTGTTTGTTAGCTTGTGTGAATGCAGTTGTGGATTGTGGTGAGTGAACTAACCCCCTTTGCGTCTTCCTCCTTCCAGATGCGCAGCACTCGAGGCGTGTCGGTGTGGCCCGTGGGCTTCGTGGGCGGCAGAGCGTACGAGCGCCCCCTGGTGTCCGGGGGTAAAGTGGTGGGCTGGTACACCGGCTGGAGACCGGACCGACCCTTCGCCACCGACATGGCAGGTAAGAAACAACTCGTAGATGTACACCGAGCGGAATAAGCACTCGAATACGAATTTTAAAAAAAGCAAAATTGTTTGGTATACGTTGGAAAAGTCATCTTGTCGCCCCCTAGTGGTTGTGTTCCAGAAGAATGATATATACTAGATTCGAATATGTACTTAATTTCACGTTTCCCCAATACAATTTCAGTTATTTCAGATATTTTCCAGAAACAAGTGTCAATATCTTGAAATAAGACAAAATAAGGCACTAGTATCAAGAAAATGTCCAAAGCTGATTCAAGAACATTTTGATTTCGATTGGGAACAAGCTAAATCATCTCCACCCCATTGGCAGAATTTCTTGCTTCTTTGAAGAAAAATTTGATTTTAGGACTCAATACAAGATGAAATTCCATATTTTTTCCTGCTCTTTTCCTATGTCGCATGTCATCTCCCGTCTCTTCATCATTCCTGTCACTGTTTGTCGTATTTCACCTAAAAATGTATCTTTTAAAAAGAACTAGACCAGACGAGAGCAAGGAAGAGAAACATGACGGGATGCTGCGAGAGACCGACACAGCGGGGGATGTTTGAAACAGACTGACGGCTTTGTGGAAAGCCCGCTGTAGCTATTCCAGTTCTGTGCTGATATTGAATAGGTTATGCCCTCCAGGAAATTAGAGCTATACTGCGTCAGTAGATTCAATTGTATTCTGTCTGAGGAGTGTGAATGAAGCTCAGTTCCTCATTCTCCCTCGGCACCGACTTCGCCAAAGCTTTTGCGAAACAAGTCAAAAAGCCTTTATTCATCAGCCAGTTCATAAGGGAACGGTTCAAGTCAACCGATCGTGTTTTGGCCTGCTGGCTTTCATCAAGGCCAGAGCACAGAAACGACAAACCCCGCTCCTTCTGTGAGTTTACCTTGAAGACTTCCAAACAGTTTCTCTGCGGACTCTCCGTTTCGTCGCGGATTAATTTGCCATAAAATGAGATCTGATCTTTCCAATTTTATGTTTGACTGTTGACCTCGCCACACAGTTTCTGTTTGCCTGAAACAAATCAGAAAGCAGAATTGCGTAGTCTACTTATGCAAAACTATCCTCTACCCTGGATTAGAGATAGATTAGAAGGATTTACATTTTAAACCCCGCGGCCTCCCGAATGAGACTTTAAGGCATCGGGGGAACTGACCATTTTATCTGTTTTGAACGCAGCCCGACTCCCTCGGCCTCCATGTGAAATCCAACAAGTCTGTCCTTTAGTGTCCAATCTGCTCAGTGCATATATAACAGTAAGCGCCATCCACACCGAGAGGCTTCGGCTGGCTAAAGCTTTATCATCTTTTAAATCACTTCTTAAATCTCGCTTTTATAGACTGGCTTTTTTATGCAGTGATCCTTTATTAACTGTTTTGGACCTCCCTTTTATGGCTTCCTCTTATATTCCTTGCCTCGCCTTTATATTTCTGACCGCGCTTTCATTGCCTTTGCTTTCCAAATAAGCGTAGTGAATGTTGTCACAGGCGAATGTCAGTACTGTAAGACCTGCGAGACCTGGTCTATAAAACCGGAATGAGAGCGAAAGCTTGGCCAGTGAGTGTGGAACCTGCATCGATTTAAGGTGCTTGTTCCCTTTTTGATTTCAGTGCTTTGGAACTCAAGTAAAGGTGGGAGTTTATATGGAAATACTGAGGGACAAAACAGTGGAGGGAAGAGCAGTGAGTTCACATTTGATCTTGTAGTTTTTAGAGCTGCAACGATTAATTGATTAGTTGTCAACTATTAAATTAATCGCCAACTATTTTGATAATCGATTAATCGGTTTGAGTAATTTTTTAAAGAAAAATAAGTCAAAATCCTCTGATTCCAGCTTCTTAAATGTGAATATTTTCTGGTTTCTTTCCTCCTCTATGACAGTAAACTGAATATCTTTGGGTTGTGGACAAAACAAGACATTTGAGGACGTCATCTTGGGCTTTGGGAAACACTGATCCACATTTTTCACCATTTTATAGACCAAACAACTAATCGATTAATCGAGAAAATAATCGACAGATTAATCGACAATGAAAATAATCGTTAGTTGCAGCCCTAGTAGTTTTTATCGTCATAATGGAGAGGAAAAATCAAGCAAAAATCACAAGAAATCTATTTAGTTATATCTAAATACATAAAAGGCTCAATAATCACGGAGCATTCAGGACCAATGTTCCCTCTGATAGTTTATTGACCAAATGATACTATCTTGTCAGTCATCGATCATTGACCCACTTTGTCTCCAGAAATGTATTTATTTTAGTTTTGGTAGTAAATGATATTAGAAGTAGATGATGCTGCTGGATTCAAGCAAAGTGGATGACGAAGGAGCGCCATGTTTGAGTATCTGCTCCTCTCCTTTTCTTAATCCCTTGTAACAATAACACAACAAGCCCATCAGCTGCTCCCTGGGGATATGACGGTGCCTTGCCCAGGCACACACACACACACACACACACACACACACGTAGAAAACACGCACAAGGAACTCACTGGTGCAGAGAAACAAATGATATCATTGCATGCTTCTACCTTCTCAAGCACGTATGTACAGATGGCACTGCAGCACAGCACACGTGCACACACACTCTCTCTCTCTCTCTCTCTCTCTCTCTCACACACACACACACCTGCCTACGGGCCTACCCTCGGGTTCAGTGTTAATTAAGCCACGATAACAAGAGCGAGCCTCTCCTTTTCTCTCCTGCCCCTTTCCTCCTCCACCCTGTGACCGACATCCCATCCTTCCATCCTCCTTTCACCCCCCCCCCCAACTCTCTCTCTCTCTCTCTCACACACACACACTGTAATTATCAGCCTTTCTTTTACTTCGCACTGTATAATTACGCTGTCAATTTCCGACGCGAAGATTTACCGCTCCGGCTGTAGTTTTTTTTTTTTTTTTTTTTTTCGAAGCGAGATTTTTTTTTTTTTTTTTTTTTTTGCCATTCATTCTAAATGAACAACAACCGCCGCGCAGAGCGAACGGCCAAAACTTTATTTGCACTTAAATCTGTATTCATGGGCTTTACAAAAGGTTGTGTGCCGAGTGGTGAGTAAGCGGCAGTGCGTGTCCTAATAGTGTTGTATTGTGCAGCGGTGTATTGTGAGCAAACCACTAAAGCCTCCCATCTACTGCTCTATCTCATTTAGCCAGACATAATGGAGCCTGGACAATGACGGCATGGAGAACTGTTCAGGTCTGTGTGTGTGTGTGTGTGTGTGATTATGCATATGTGCGCACACACACACACACACGCAATTGCCTTACGCAACGAATCGAGTGACACACATGCACACACCTGCCGGCACTTGAATTTATATGAGTGGACATACATGTTGCAGTACACACACACACACACACACTTATACATGCATACACACACAATGTTCCAAAAAGCACATACAAGCACCGACGAGATCTCAGCAAAACAGGGCGAATGATGCCCACACAAACACACACACACACACACACACACACACACGCAGATAGACTGTTGTACCATTGCTGAAGTGGTACTTGTGCCTGGGGAGTGTTCTCTGAGATGGGGACATGAAAGTGTTTAACCCCCGCTAACCCCAGTGTTTATACCCTGTTCCTGAGATGGAGAGATGAGAGACAGTCTGTCCGTTCAGCCATGGTGGCTGTCGCTGCTCATGCTAACTACCCACTTCTTCTTCTTCTGTTTATTTAAAAAAAACTGGAAATGTAAAACGCATCACTTCCTGTGCGGCAGAGGATTTTTCCCCAGGAAAGAGCTACCAGACTCCGGGTGTTTAGAACAGCAAATGGAAAAGCTTTCCTGAATTGGATATAGGTTGAATCACTATTGTGTTATAGCAATCAGATAGAGAGTAACAAAATGGACATTTATTTATATGAAAACTACAACTTTTAATTATTACTTGAATGTCACATTGAGACAATGAGCTCTTTTGTATTCCATGCCAATAAAAAAACCTTTGAATTGAAAACTGATTGCAGAGAGGTGGGGAGGGGCAGAGACAGAAGAGGAAGAATAGCAGGAGAGAATAAAAGACGAAATAAAATTGGCTGCACGCTAACATGTAAACCAAGAGGAGAGCAAATGGTCACATGGTTCCCTCACACTCAGCCTCAGGTTACACTACAGTAAGACTGATCAATAAAGCAGTTAACAGGCATCGTTTTTCCATTTCATTTCATTTTATGCAATTATTTCTTCTTCTTTTAGCCTATTTTCTCTTCAATCCATTTCCTATTTTTATCTCCTCTATGCATTTTGCATAGATGCTTTCCTGTACAGCACTTTGAACTGTAATGTGGTCACATGTTTGAATTTATATGTTACAGTATGTTGCTGAAATGTGTCTAAGCCAATCATAATTTAGCACCATTTAAAGGCATTGTAAGCGCTAGACACGCGTGTTTTCAAATGCACTAATTGTTTTCAGTGGCCAAACGCCACAAATGTGTGTCAGACGTGTTGCGCTTTTGACCTAATCAATCAATATGCACTGTATTTTTAGGCGTGTCAGCTGTAGATTATTCAAATTAATAAAACGACTCTTTCTGTCTGATTTACTAAAGCAAACACTGCTGATTTCACCTCAGATTGCACATGGTATTTAACGCCTAGTTGAAAGCATGTCTTATTTTTAGCACTAACGCGGCTGCTGCCTCGTTCATAGGGAGGGACCCAAGGAGAGGTCAGACCACAGACTGTAAAAACAGATGGAGTGGTGAGTGTGATGTCACCCATTGGCTTCTAAGGGCCGTTTTGAAGCCTGGAGATTGTGTTTACGGTCGCCGCCATATTGACGTGTTTTGGAGCCAGAGCAGCCAAAGCGAGGCAAAGGGAGGAACCCACTATTGACAGCGGCACCTACTATTGGCCCGTAATCGGTCACCTGTCGATCACTGGGCAGGCGACCTGTCAATCACTAGGAAATCGACCCTGTTTTATAACCGTTATATCCTGTTAATGACGCAAGTATTTTGAAAATCACCATATGGACACGCATTAGAAGATGTGAAATTAGCTACTGAGACCATAACCTCTTGTCGAAAAAATGTATTGACTTGCAGCATCCCGTCAAATTCTCACTCACATTTTGAGTTACACTATTTTACATTACACTATTTTTGTTTTGTTTACCTTTTTTATTTTGTTTTCAGCCAAAGATACCTCATGTAAAATGGGGTGACTGGACACAGCAATAATTAACTTCTCCATTCTATTGAGAGGAACAAAGACAGACAGAACTAGATTTGCGTTGCTTCTGAACGACCATAGTCACCCAATATTCTAATTTATAGCTACTACCTACTATCGTGCTAATATTTAATACTAAAGGTCACGATTTTTCTCCGAAAAGGATGTCGCGTTTTGGGCATGAGCTCTACATCTACACACACACACACACACACACACTATACCTACACACACAGGGCAGCTAGAGTGGGTCAAAAGTAAAGTGGGGCGAAGTCAGTGCACCGTCTGGACGATAGCCTCCTGGGCAAACATGGCTTAGATAAGCTGCGATCTCCATATCGCACAGCCTGGCTGCAGGTTAGGAGATGTCTATCTTGTAATTGCTCTCATATCTATCTAGTCCACCTGAGCCACATTTATCTCTCTGATTAGCCTGCAGTATCACACGCAGTGCAGTAATAAGCCTGATACCACAATGACCTAACTACTGTATAGGCATTATATCGGGGTGGATCTGTGTGTGTGTGTGTATGTCTCTGTAAAAGGGTTAGACCAATACATTTCAGTTTGCCGATATTGGCCTTTGACTGAAAATTGGATATCTGTCGGTCAAGAATTTCATTAGCATGGGTTTCACTGGAGAGTTTTCATGTCTAAATGCTGTTTCAGAGACTTTTCCACCCTGACAAGAATACAATTCTGGGGGGAAACACTGAATACTTGTAATTTCATTGGCATGAAAATGGTCAAATTTAAAGGGTTGTGAAATTTACATAAAGAAGCCCCCCAACACCATCAACCGACCAGAGAAATCATTCCAGTGTGGCGTGGGTGAATATTGAAAAAATTGTAATGAAGCCATCCTGCCTTAAGGAGCAGCTAACCCAGCTAAAGGAATTACATTAGTCTGGCTTTCAGTGGAGAGTGTTAGTGTCACATGATGGTCTAATGGTCTTAATGCCGTTTCAGAGGCTTTTCTACCCTGACAAGAATACAATCCAGGGGGAGACACTGAATACTTGGACTCTTTAAAGATATTGAACATCAACACAAAATATCAGCTTCAATCCAAAAACATTGGTACGGGTCTTCAAAAAAATCAGTCTAACCCTTTTGTGTATGTTTGTGTCTGTACGGTAAAGGTGTACTTTTTTTTTTTTTTTTACAATGTGGGGACGTGTGCTTCTGCGAGTGTGTACAATGTTCAACTTTATTAGTTCAACTTTATTATGATCCCAGAGGGCAAATATATCGCAGGCCAAAAGCAACACAGCAATAGACAACACAAAGAACAATACAAAAGTTAAAAAAAGACATAACCAAACACACATCGCAGTGGGTTGTAGTCTAGAGTAAAGTGCATTACAGTAAAGCATTACTACAGCAAAGTGCGAGTGCCTATCTATTTAACAAGCTAATAGCTGTTGGAGTGCTTGTGTCTGTTTGTTTTAATCCTCGGTACCTTGAAACGGGAACCTGAGGGGAGAGTCTGGAACTCTGAGTCTAGTGGGTGGTCAACATCTAGAAGGATGGCTTGGGCTTTCTGCAGGGCTTGTCTCTTGAATAATTCGGGGCAGACCGGCCTGACTGACTCCTATAACCTTGCTGCAGTGCTTCACAATCCGGCTAAGAGAGTTTTTACTTAGATTTCCGAACCAACAAATCATAGAAAAACACAATACTGACTGAACAAAAGATTTCTAAAACATGGTCATTAGTGTCTTGTCAGCATTGAAAGACCTCAGTTTCCTCAAGCAAAACAAGTGTTGTTGACCCTTCTTACATAAGACATCAGTATTTTTTGTCAATGTGGGGACATGTGTTTCTGAGAGTGTGTACAATGTGGGGATGTGTGTTTCTGCAAGTGTGTACAATGTGGGGATGTGTGTTTCTGCAAGTGTGTACAATGTGGGGACTTGAGTTTCTGCAAGTGTACAATGTGGGAATGTGTGTATCTGCAAGTGTGTACAATGTGGGAATGTGTGTATCTGCAAGTGTGTACAATGTGGGAATGTGTGTATCTGCAAGTGTGTACAATGTGGGAATGTGTGTATCTGCAGGTGTGTACAATGTGGGAATGTGTGTATCTGCAAGTGTGTACAATGTGGGAATGTGTATATCTGCGAGTGTGTACAATGTGGGGACGTGTTTCTGCAAGTGTGTACAATGTGAGGACGTGTGTTTCTGCGAGTGTGTACAATGTGGGGATGTGTGTTTCTGCAAGTGTGTACAATGTGGGAATGTGTATATCTGCAAGTGTGTACAATGTGGGGACGTGTTTCTGCAAGTGTGTACAATGTGGGGATGTGTGTTTCTGCAAGTGTGTACAATGTGGGGATGTGTGTTTCTGCAAGTGTGTACAATGTGGGGACTTGAGTTTCTGCAAGTGTGTACAATGTGGGGATGTGTGTTTCTGCAAGTGTGTACAATGTGGGGACGTGTTTCTGCAAGTGTGTACAATGTGGGGATGTGTGTTTCTGCAAGTGTGTACAATGTGGGGACGTGTTTCTGCAAGTGTGTACAATGTGGGGACGTGTTTCTGCAAGTGTGTACAATGTGGGGATGTGTGTATCTGCAGGTGTGTACAATGTGGGGACATGTGTATCTGCAAGTGTGTACAATGTGGGGACGTGTTTCTGCAAGTGTGTACAATGTGGGGATGTGTGTTTCTGCAAGTGTACAATGTGGGAATGTGTGTTTCTGCAAGTGTGTACAATGTGGGGATGTGTGTTTCTGCAAGTGTGTACAATGTGGGGATGTGTGTTTCTGCAAGTGTGTACAATGTGGGGATGTGTGTTTCTGCAAGTGTGTACAATGTAGGGACGTGTGTTTCTGCAAGTGTGTACAATGTGGGAATGTGTATATCTGCAAGTGTGTACAATGTGGGGACATGTTTCTGCAAGTGTGTACAATGTGGGGACATGTTTCTGCAAGTGTGTACAATGTGGGGATGTGTGTATCTGCAGGTGTGTACAATGTGGGGACGTGTTTCTGCAAGTGTGTACAATGTGGGGACGTGTTTCTACAAGTGTGTACAATGTGGGGACGTGTGTTTCTGCAAGTGTACAATGTGGGAATGTGTGTTTCTGCAAGTGTGTACAATGTGGGGATGTGTGTTTCTGCAAGTGTGTACAATGTGGGGACGTGTTTCTGCAAGTGTGTACAATGTGGGGACTTGAGTTTCTGCAAGTGTACAATGTGGGAATGTGTGTTTCTGCAAGTGTGTACAATGTGGGAATGTGTGTTTCTACAAGTGTGTACAATGTGGGGACGTGAGTTTCTGCAAGTGTGTAACGTGTGTGTGTGTGTGACAGTTGACCTTCTCCGGCCTAACATGCGGCAAACCTTGAGCCCACAGGGAGACGATAAGCCATATGCATGTCTACAGTTTCTCTCCCTCTGACCCGCGCTGACACTCCCGGCACTCCGAGGACTACTGCTAGCCATGTGCCAGAACCTCAACGCTGTCTGTTCTGCCCGCGGAAGAGGAAAAGGAGAGGAGGAGAGAGGATGTCGAATTATTGGAGGGGGGCTGAATTCCCAGACTAATGCATTGATTGCCAAGGCGTACCGCCCACTATCAATTTGCATAAGTAAATATTCAGTAATTACTCCGGGACCTTGTGCACGGAGGATCACGACAATCGCTCCAAAATATTCTCCCGTTTTCATGCTGTGAACTTGAGCATTCCTACTCGTGCTGCAGAGAAATAGTTGTTTTTCTCATTATCTTACTGCACCCACACTTTAATTTTTGTTATCTTAAAAGGGGCATTAAGTAATCTATGACCTCTATTGGCGACCAGTGGGAATTTTTTAAATATTGAGATGCATTGCACTTATGGAATGCATTTTGTATTTACACGGGTTTGGCAGTATTTCAGTTTTACAATCACATTCTTTCCCCATGCCGTTCATTTGTATCTCTACATTCTTAAAATAAAATGTAAAACCAAAATGTAATGATTCAGCAATAACCTCATGAAATCATGTAACTCCTTTGGGTGGGGAAATTTTGTTTCAAAACAAAGTGAGGGGCGGAAAGTGAGTGTTGAAAGTGATAAATCTCAGGACCTATAATCATTTTGCAAACCTCCACTCGGAAAAGAGTGGAGAGGTTAGAGGAGGTGATGGTACCCCCTGTTCCAGTGTAACAAGCCATACTGATGCTATCAGAGGGAAGGAGAATGGAAATTTGACATCATGCAGCATGGCTTTCTGGCTCACTGCTCCGGATCCTGCCAACACACACACTCATTTGCATATACACATGGATTAATGCCCATATACACTCATTCCGTTAAGTACCAACGCGCACACACTTCCACACATGTATCTCTTATACGCACAGAAAGGGGAAGGCTCGTCAACGGTTCTTTGGTTAGGGTAGAGATGGAATGACTCAAAGAATCCTCCTTAAAATAAAATGGCAAATGAGAATAAATAGCCTCATGTGGCTCTTAAAAGGTTCTTTTAATTCTGCTGATTTGGAGCATTTCTTAGTTTCTTAAAGGGTTCTTCACAGCACCTTAAGGTCCTATGTAGAACCATTTGACCATGGTTCATTAGAGAATCTTTCTAAAATGGTTCTTTACAGCACCATATACAGTTCTACTAAGGTACAAGCCAAAAGAACCATTTTCTGGGACTGTAATGTTGTGTTGAGAATGTAGACATTTGCATACATTCATCTTGTATTTGTGGAGCTTGGCCATCTAGTCTAGAGAATTGTATGCTCCCCAGTTGTCTTGGCTTTCTGTCCTGTAAAGAACATACAATAGCACTTTCACGGTTTATGTTATAGAGGATTAGCATTTGTGTAACACATTTCCGAGCAACCATGTCCGGCACCATTGTGGAGGTTCATTGGAGAATTGACTGTGTGTAAACAATTTGGCTAAATTTGTATCAACTGGGCAAGAAAAAGAAAGATACCTGGTACATGTTGTGGTGTGGCTGTAGATCCATGCAGTAAAGTTCCAGGTAAAAGTGAATAGTGTGATAAGGTGGATTTGTTTCCATATTTAGGTTACTGTGACACAGTAAACTGTCTTGTCTTTATACCTAGTACCTCTGGGCGTAGTCACTACAATGCACTACAAGTTGGATGTTAGCTTACAAACAGTTGGTTTTTGGCTTTGTTTGCGAGCTAACTGGCCAATTTAGCAAAGCAACTGATGTTCATGTTAACATGCAACAATGAGCCAATACAAAAGCTAGCTTACTAGATGTGTTAGCTAGTAAGAAAATCAGATGTGGCGAGCTAGCTAACAAGCTGACATCAAAACACAAAATCAGTTAGATCAGTGGTGAAATGATCAGTCAAAAGTCAAAAACAGCACCAAAATGAAC
The DNA here is from genome assembly GCF_046629955.1 of Centroberyx affinis. Taxonomy (NCBI): domain Eukaryota; kingdom Metazoa; phylum Chordata; class Actinopteri; order Beryciformes; family Berycidae; genus Centroberyx; species Centroberyx affinis. The sequence continues at coordinate 7,437 of NW_027282390.1, read as the reverse complement.
CATGTCTATTTCATTTTGTTGAGCTGCCAAAGTTATGTGAGCTGACCTCCAATATGGACGTGTAATGACATGTTAGAGCCCCCATGTTAAAATACACTTGCCCATCTACTGACTTTGTTTATGTTTTGATTCATTAGACTGAAGACTTGACTCACTGGACTGACTGGGTGAGATACAAGTACATGTGTGTATGTGACAGCCAAAAATGAACTGTAAAATATGAGTTTTAAGGCTGACTTTTCAGTGCTATAGTGGACTGTCACGGTCGAAAAAGTTTATTTCCCAGGTAAAGTTCAACCTCAAATTTATGGGAATGTATGTCTACTCCCCTATAATGTTGTTTTTTCTAGTTTGTTGAGTCAGCGGGAAGGCTGAGAGAGTTACTCAGCAGGCAGGATAGAGGAGAGAAGGTGCTGATGGGATTCGTTTTCAGCCTGGCGGGGGGGGGGGAGCTGCAGTATGGGGTCTTAAAGGGAAACTCCACTCGGTTAAAGAAATCATATAGAAATGGGTTAAAGAAATCATATGTGTTATCTCTATGGTCTAGGACTGTTCAGTTAATGTTTGTGAACAGAAGGTGGGGCGGTTTTATTTTTCACAGCCTCACAGAGTGCTAACCTGCTCATACTTGTAATTAGCAATGTTATCATTTGTTAGTCTACCATAATGTAATGTTTACTTGTTTTTGTCTCAAAATGGTCTCCAAACTATATAGAATGAACAGTTATAGATGATTTTTTTTTTTATTTTGTATTCTGAACATAGTTATCATGACTTAAACATAGAACATTTCAATTGCTAATTCGACAATCAAAATGCCTTTTTAACCTTTGAACATATTTCCCGGTTATAGGACAGCTAAATATCCTTTTTGCTTTCAAAGGAAATTCTCCATCAGATAACCATTGTTTCCCCCACGGTTACCGATCAGATTTTCCAATCAGATTGATTAAATCTGGCTGTATGCCACCCCCCCACCCCCCCCCACCCCCCATCCCCTCTGTAAAAGTAGCTCTGTACTTTGGCATTGTAAGCATTTTAAGTGCAGTATGACTTCCTCTTGCTTCCCTGAACCCGGCGTTGACATCAATAGTACAATTATGCAGGAGCAATGCAGACCCCTGTGGTACATGAATCTCATATCAGTCATATCATACTCATTAAACACACTAATGCACTGTATCATTTTCTGCTGTGATTACAATAGACTCAATAGACTACTAATGTGCTTTTAATAAATGTTGGCTAGCCTTCTCACCCTGCCCGCTATTTTCTCTTCCTTCCCTCCTCCTCCTCCTCCTCCTCCTCTTCCCCTCTCCCTCTTCCCCCGTCCTCCCCTTTCCCCCCGGTGTGCAGGTTTTGCGGTGAACCTCCGGGTGATCCTGGGGAACCCGCGGGCGCAGTTCAAGCGTCGGGGCTCCCAGCCGGGGATGCAGGAGTCCGACTTCCTCAAGCAGATCACCAAGGTTACCGAGCTGGAGCCCAAGGCCAACAACTGCACCCGGGTCAGTAACTGGGGTCGTTGTCGCCATGGCGATAGACTGACGTCACCTTTGACATGAGACTAGGCAACAATGTGTGTCAAGGGTGTTATTGGCATTGGGGGGCGTATGGGCGAAGAAAGCTATTCGTGTGTGTGTGTATTAGGGTGTGACCTATATGGGTTTTTTTTAAGACCGATACAGATACCGGCATTTTTAGACTGAACCTGTCGATAGCCGATACTTTGTGCCGATCTTTACATTTGAACATTTTTATTCCAAAACATTTCCCCCCTAAAATACTAGCTTTCCTCCCGAATGTTCAGACAGAGGAAAAGCCTCTGAAACAGCATTTAGACCAACATGGGACACTAAAACTCTCCATTGAAACTCATATCACAACAACACTAATAACACATTTTCATTCTAACTTTTGTGGAATCTGAAAATGTCTCATTAGATTCAGGTTAAGCGCTTCCCATATACAACCAGCCTAGTATCTGTCCTACAAAGGCAAACAACAATAACTACTTATTTTTGCTTTAAAGGTCATGACTATAGTTTAGGTTTCATTGCAACAACAATTATAGTCTTGAATACCATTACACTGCATGCAGCCCACTTGTGGACCAACAGTTCTTTTTTTCAAGGCAGCAGATGAAATTCAAAGTACTTTCTCTCCATTTCACTTCTCACACTTCTTACTTGATTGGATCGGATTGATCAATTACAGAATAAATAGGTAATCGAACAAACATTATTCGTCATATCGGAGGTGGACGACTCGGACTACAGATATCCAATGCTTAATAAAAGACCAATCTCAGCCCAATTTATCAGTCTAAACTGTGTGTGTGTGTGTGAGAGTGTGTGTGTGTGCGTCTGGGGCACACATTAAACGGCAGTCATAACAGCGGCAGCCATGACAGCGGCGACTAGCCACGGGGCATCTCGCCCCACTATTGACAGAACGAGTCACGCTAAAAAGCCGGTGGCACCGTCTAAACTTAGACACACGCGACTTGAATTGGACAGAAATGGCCTTCCATTACCATCAGCTCCAGTCCCGCGCTCAGACAGCTCAGATCGATGCGGCTCATCTCAGATCACACCGAGCCCCTGTTGGCACTCGCTTTTATGAAGCCACTCATCCTCTTGACAACCCCTCAGCGAACTGCCTTAAAGTACTTTTCTGAGAAATGGCTCCTATTAAATTTTTACCTATCCAGGTCCATGTGAGCTAAGAAAAAAAAAAAAAAAAAAAAAAAGTGTCAGAATGTGGCTCCTAGTTCCCCACTTGTTTCATACAAGCACCAGTCTAGTCTAGTGTCTACCCATTCACAGGTAATATACTAGAGCAGTGAATAAACTGGGTTATCTGAGTTTAAAAAAAAAATAAAATCTGTCTTTGGCGATATTGTTTTGATAAACAGTCATGGCAATAAAGTAAGTGAATTGAATTAATATATACTGGGAGGTAGGGATGGGACGATATGTTTATGTCAAGATACGATTCGATATGCGATATGAGCTTCACGATTCAATACAACCACGATACGATGTAATAAATAAAAGTTGAATGATAAAAGTCTGACTGTGCAGAATTATGTTTATTTCTGAGACACTAATCTAGCGATGGCATTGGCTGCTAGAATGTAAACAACAATTTAAAAATGTCATTACAAAGTGATAATATAATATATTTTGGATGGAGAGCTTGTGAAATTGTGATGGTCAAGTCGTCTCATTTGTGATTACTACAGCAGAATATAATATAATTTTTCTCCCCCATGATACGTATCGTCACATTTTTGTATCGCGATATACTGAATTTGCGATATATCGTCCCATCCCTACTTTTAGGGGTATTGGCATTTTCACTGTGGGGAAAGCGTCCCAGTGCAGCACCTGGAATCAAAGTGTAAAAAAAAAAAAAAAGTGAAATATAAAAATCATAGGATAAGTGGAAGAGAGCGTGCAGATCACAGCGTGTGCTCTCAGCTGCATGCTGGGTGGCGGGTGAACAGGATAAAGACCTGGGAGCTGGCGGATCATCATTTACCCCCCCCACCCCTCCCTCCCCGACAGCACAGTGTTGAAGCTATCATCATCATTATCAGCCCCATTAACTTAATGGAGGGGCCCCGCCACCGATATTAATACGGGCCATTAGCGGGCCGTGACATCATCAGTCATCGTCCCGCGCAGACACGGCGTTGTGATATCATCGATCATAAAGCCCCGCGAAGAGAGAAAAGATGCCACGTTGGCTTAGAATCCGGAATTGTTTGGGGGGGGGGGACACGCGTGTGACATCATCACTCAGTTGGACGTTACATTACATCGTCACGTGGCGGTGTGACATCATCGATAATCCCGCGAGAGATTGATCAGTGACGCGTTTTTCACAAATGAAATCCTGAAACTTAAAATGTATCCGCAATGATACTTCCTTAACTCCAGGCTCTATTCGCTTTTAGGAAGATATCTAAGATTGAACCACAGACACCCCCCCCCCCCCCCAGGGTCAGTATCTGGGGGAACGACTGACAGACGCCGTAATGTAGTTAGAGCGGGAGAGTAATGGCGACAGACAGCAGTGACAGAACAAGAAAGGAGGAGGAGGGAGGGAGGGAGGGATGAACCAGAAGCAGATGGAGACAGATGATAGCCGGGAACGAAGGGAGGGGGGGGGGGGGGGGACGAGGGAGAGCGAGGAGGACCCACGCGGAGAAAAAAAGGGGATAGATGGATGGATGGACTAAGGGGTGGAGAATTAAAAGAGAAGACAGAGAGAGAGAGAGAGAGAGAGAGGGAAGTGCGCTGGCATGAAAAGTCGGGCCTTTCTTCCGGCGGTGGCCGTGAACCAGAATGTTCCTACTTCTGCCAACGCCCCCCCCCCCCCGACCATTTCCCTCAGATTGCCACGCACGTCACTTCCACTCGTTTAAATTCACCTCCTTTAACCGTTGACTCAACGTGGGGTCCGCGGACCACCAGGGGTCCTTGAGGGGGTTCCAGGGGGGTCCCCATTAAACTTCCCCATTATTTCATTTACAAGAACACAGTTAGAGAATGTAGAAGAATGACTGTTTTGATCATAGTTTCACTGTTATCTCTCTACCTACGATACAGATAGTCATGGAATTCTGGACAAAATCATATCTAACAATAAAAATATTCTCAGATTTGGGTCCGAGAGACAAAATCTCATCGACTGGGGGGTCCGTGGCCCTAATGTGGACTAAATTAGGGCTCCTTGATATGAAAAAGGTTGAGAATCACTGTGCTACTTTGTTGAATGAAATGCCTGGAAACTACTGCCATCCAACCCCCCCCAACCCCCCCCAACCCCCCTACTGTGCACCCCACAAATAGCTCCTTCTGATTGGGGAGAAACAACGCTGTCCTCCCCTTATCCAATTAAGGCAAAGGAGAGAAAAAAAAAAAAAAAAAAAAAAAGCCCCAGCTCTAACCCAGTAAAGCTTTTTGTCTCCAAGTTGCCTCGGGGAGGGAGGAAAAAAAAAAACGAGAGCAAGTGCAAAAGAGAAAAAAAAGTGAAAGTGATGAATGAGGAAAACGGGGGAGGAAAAACTGGGAGAAAGTCAGGCAGGAGGTGGAGGAGAAAGAGAGGGCTTGGACGTCCGGGGGAACGGGGGAGGGCACGCGCACACACACACACACACACACACACACACACACCGACGCTTTAGTGGCTGCTACATTAGTCTCGTTAGATATGCAAAGCGGCCCCAATTAGCGGGCACAGTGTGCAGGAAGTGACACGTTCCACCCGAAGAAGCCCGGCAACAAAAGGCGGGTTCACAGCCAACAATAAATCAGTGTCAGTGCGAGTGTGTGTGCACAGAAAAAAAAACGTCACACAACTGAATTAGAAAAATCCGCTCATCCATTATAGGCTGTATAAAAAAAAAAACATTCCGACTTAATAAAACCCACTTGAATTTGAATCTCTCTCTCTCTCAATACATTATCATTGCGGTATTTTCTCACCAATACATTGCTGTGAAATTGCTCCTCGCTTTTGATTTGATCCATTTCGGGAGCTGTCAGACGGTTTGTTGTGAAATCCCTTCCGCCCAGAACTGGTGAGCATCGCATTCAACAGGAAAAGGGGGGAAACAGAGAAATGGCCATTAGAAAGCAGCTCCAAAAGGCTTAAAGAACACAGTGATGCATTTGCGTTGCGACAGATATGGAATCAGATTATCTCAAAGGGATGATAGACCCCACCTGAAAGAATTTCTTAGTCTGGGTTTCAGTGGAGAGTTTTAGTGTCCCATGATGGTCTAAATGCCGTTTCAGAGGCTTTCCCACCAAAAATATCAGTTATCGGTCTTCCCAAAACCTTTATCGGTCAAACCCCGCCTCTCCACTTGTGCTCATCTCAGCTCGTTCTTTTTTTTTTTTAGAGCCCCGTATTTCCACCCATCAGCACATTCTCTCATCCTTTATCTCTCTCTCTCTCTCCCTTCCCCCCCCCCCCCCCCCTCCTCTCCAGGTGCTGGTCTGGCACACTCGCACGGAGAAGCCGCACCTCGGGAACGAGCCCAAGCATCGGAAGGACAACGTGGTCATCGAGGTCTGAGGGGGGAGGGGGAGGGGGGGGGGGTCGGAAACCACAAGTCTGCCTATCGTCTCTCGGCTGGGACTCGCTTCTCCCTCCTTATTTGGATAATACAACCTGCTCATGATGGACGAGGACTGCGAGCTTTCCGGGCCGTGTGTGGAACTCGCTTTGGACCGGGAACTTTACAAACTGGGACCATTTTGACTCTCTTCACTTTCCCTGCCCATGGCTTGCTGGTGTTAAAAACAAAAAGTTGGTGAATTTAAAGGTGCGATGTGTATCGTTATTTAACATCAATATATCATGGCCAAATTAATTGTGATACCTTGATATGTGTACTTGCTGTAAACGCATGAGACCATGGTGGAGCCGATTGGTCGCCTCTATCTCGCACCAGTGGTATTTGTTAGTGCTAGTGTTTCTCAAAATTAAGACTACATTTCCCATAAACCCCGCTGCAAAGAGGATGTTGCATTTTCTCTTTGTCTTTACTGAAGACGATCAACTTGTTGGAGGTGATTTCCCTTCCACCATCTGCTGCCAGAAACTCTGAAATCTTTACCTCCGTTTGCTCTGGAAGAACAGCGCCCTCTAACCGTTTTGTGCCGTAAAGCAATCCAGCAGATTTCCCGCCAAAATTTTACCCCGGTGGCTCACAATGTAAAATACAGTGTAGAAGCTGGTAGAGGCTGACGATCTTCTCAGCGCTCGGTCTCGTTTTGTTTACAGTAATTCTACCGATGTCTCAAAGTTAATGTGGTGATGATTTATTGATGTTAAAATGCTACATGTAGCACCTTTAAATCACCCAGAACTCTTCACACTTTCCGGCAGAGGGATGAAAAGGAACGCATCGAGTGGGCGGGATGCATCGGAACAGACCGCCGGGGCTCACAGCTCGGAAACCGTTTTATCCGCCGCGTTCTCAGCAGCCGCATTGTCCCGAACACCGAAGGTCACGAGGGGGGGCTTGAACGTGTGTGGGCGTGTGCGAACGTTTAGCTAGGTGCGCTGAAAAGGAAAGAGAGAAAAAAAAAAAAAGAAGAAGAAAAAAACGGACCAAATCCAGGAGGACGACTTTTATTCCAAATGACCCTCTTGTAAACCTTGGAACAAGAAGAAAATAAAATAAAAAACGAGGAACAAAACAAAAAAGTAAAAACCTCAAAAAAGATAAAACCGCACCTTTACAGTTCAAAGAGTCATTGGACAAAGATGATGATCACACAAAAAAAAGTTCATGGCTATTCACTGTTTTAATGCACGGAAACCATTTTTTTTTTTTTTTTCCTCTGTACTAGGCACCAGAAAATGTAAACACATTCGAAATAAACCTGGAGGACATTGGGTTTATTGGAAAATGTA